>NW_027278829.1:7500-110000 GCF_046629955.1 Centroberyx affinis | reverse complement strand
GCTGCCTTTGTCGCTCTTTCACCACAGCCGTTGTTGTTGTTGTTGTTTTCTGAGTTTTTGTCACTACTATTTCTGGTTTTCCTGTTGGGGTTATCTCTTTAATCTTCATGTGCTCCCTCTGCTGTAAAGAGTAAATAAACAAACACAAAGCTGCAGCAAGTATGCACAAATTTGTATGCAGCGGCGTGTTCAGTTGTGTTTCTATTTCAGACAAGTTTGACTTCGTTGTTAGTATACAGCCGCCTTAAGACACTCCTGTCCTTTCTTGTGTTGTTCATGTCATAGCTCATTTATATTTGCCTCCACAAGCCCCATGACACCCCCACATGGACCAGTCTGCACTGTGGTGTCCCGGACTGGACTGATCAGGACACAGACATAAAAAAGGAACTCAAGAGTTTATCTTATTAGCTTCTAGCTATAAAAGTATTTTGTCCCTATCTGTCTTCCAACTCAAACCTGTAAACAGCCTCACAGTTACATTTGAGCTGCCCTACTCAACAGCAAAGCACTTTCAGCAGGGATCCTTGGAGTGATGGTGGTGACCATGAGCCTTCAGGCTTAGAACAGCATTACAGTACAGTGCTGCCATGTAGTCAATCTGGCTTCTCCCTGAACACCGACTCTGCTCCTCAGGCCAGCCATTTTCTGAGCCGGGGTTGTGTCGATATTGACCTCCCAGAGACACACAACTCTCCCTCCATCATTCCCTCCATCCGCCCTGCAGGAGTAAAAAAATAGGCACACTTCCTCCAGTGCCCAGATTCATAACCTGTCTGCTGTCAGTCAGAAAATATGGTGTGTGTGTGTGTGTGTGTGTGTGTGTGTGTGTGTGTGTGTGTGTGTGTGTGTGTGTGTGTGCGTGTGTGTGTGTGTACGTGTGCCTTTATTCCCTGATGTAATGTGTCAGTGGGAGAGATTACCATAAAAGTCAGAACTCCCTTCAAAGTTGAAAAGGTAAATCATATAAATGTACAAGTAATACTATTCAAATATTCCACACATTCTAAATGGTTTACTTTGACTTTTCAAGAGTTACAAATACGATGTGTATGTCAAGCATATTGCATGTCGTCTAAACATGGTCTTTGTGCATTGTAGACACATTCTAAAAGTGTACAAGTTGTTTTGCTTCAGTGGATGTTTAATTCATGAAGGAGGAATAGAATCATCCAATTATTGTTCTCCGAAAAACTCTCTAGAAACAGTCCTTGAAAGGAAGTTGGTGCCGACAAATACTGTCATAAAGACTAATAAACCAGTGAACACATAATGTCATATGAATGCATTACAGCAAACTCCCTTCATGGTCTGTGTACATGAGTCACAGTGGTGGAGTCACACTGGTCATTTCCCTCAATATTTGACTATGCACAACAATGGTTTAAATATTTGTCATGCATCAGTTTCTGCAAAAAAAGTTATCATATGTGACGATTCAGCAAACCAAGGGTTTCATTGCACCACTTGATTTACCACATACTTGTTCTAACTGCAAATTCAAACATGGTCTATTCACATCTGTATGCTAGGGCTCTATATTTTGTAAATCAATGACACACAGTCACACATCGTTCGCAGTCACAGGCACACGGTGCGAGCGCATGGGGCGTAGCAACTTATTTTTGGTAATTGCAGTGTCTGCTGCAACTGCGACGCAGTTGGAAACAGGGTGGGATTAGGAGGAATACATTATCAGTAGGTGTGGTAGGGGCTGGCGTGACCAATCAATTCACCTCTTTTCCTTACTTTTTTCAAGCAGTGTACTCTGTGCCATGGTGCTCCAACAATTTTATGATGGAGAGAACAGAGTGGATCTGCCACAAAAGCTTCTCCCAAGAGGAAACTGATGTCCTTGTGCAAGAAGTGCAGAATTGCCACGAGCGAATATACAGCACCTTAAATTAAATTAGATCTGTTCATGCGTGCATCACTTGGTAAAGCCACAAAAATAGCACAGAACACACTGCTGTTTGCACCGTGCGCCTGTGACCTGGTCTGAGCAGGCGGGCAATACAAGCGCAAATCCCAATAACCCTTGACACTAAAATTGCATTCGCTGCTCGAGCGTTACTGACACGCCCCCTACTGTGCCTCTCCTCCGCCTCTCCTCCCACTTAGGCACAGTCAAGTTCACCAAGATACCAAATAAGCACGGGCAAGAAAAACACCTGTGTACGGCCAACGAAAATGCCACTTTGTCATGAAGATAGAGCCTGAGATCACTATTTGGTGGTCTCCCTATTCACTCCCCCACCCTGCTGCCCCAATCCTACACTTCTATGAACACAGAAAATTTTAAAGAAAATAGTCTTATCAGGTCAATAAGTGTTCATCGCCGTGTAACACATGATGGTGTCCTAACTTTTGCAATTCATTCTTAATTTTTGCTAGCAAAGCAAAGGTACTGTCTTTGCAATAGGCATCACACACATTGTTCTCATTGACCCATTAGTGACCATTCTCTTCATATATCACCACTCCCATATAAAATCTCACACATAACATCACCACTGCTGCTGGTGAAAAATGAAATAAGAGGACTTAATGCCCAAATTCCACGCCTTGGAAATGATGTTCGTAGCAGCTCCTTTGATAAGAGCTGAGCAGTACGAGTGGAAAGGCTCTCTAGTGTTTCACTGAAGGGAGCCATGGCACCAATAAGATACTTAAGAAGCGATATGGCATTATAAAGAAAAGCACCAAGGGGCGTGGGGGAGTCAAAGCTTCCCAAAGATACAGAACCTCATTAAGAAATGGTGTAAATCTTAGTTTTGAGTTAGGGAACAAAGATGTGAGATAGCAAGAAAGTTTAAAATGCATCAAGGTGAAAGGACATCACCTCAAAATCTGTTTAACTGAATTCTTCTCTTTTGACATTTTGTTGGTGTTGGTGTCATTCATTGGTGTAATGATTTCTGTTTGATTGAAAAGAAATGAAATGTTTCTTTTCATTGTTATCCCATGGCCATGGAAATACTCATGGTGAGTATTTGAGATAGACTCAGCTTCACATCAAACATGCAGAAAGAGAGAAAAACAAGGAATTTTTATGGATTGCACGTAGATTTGAATTGAGAACTGGTTTATACTTTCAAGATTGCTTATAAATAGTAATAATATAAATAACTGAAAAATGATCACCTACTCCCAAAATCACCTTCAAAGACTCTAGCCAGAAATGGGTTGGTGCTGCAAATCCCTGGGTACACTATACTGTGTCACATACTGTCTGTATACCGTATTGGGCTCACATTCAATAAAGGGAACAATGTAACCGTGGAGTTGTCTGCAAGACCCCACATCCACAACAAGCCAGTCTATCCACAACAAGCCAGTCTCGTTCATTATTCTCTCACACTTTCAATAAATATCTAATGAGACTATCTATTTACTAACCCCTGAGAGCCCATTATTTCATTTCCACAGACAATTAGAAGCCGTATATTGTTATAGGAAATGTACAGTATAATATATAATACAGAGATATAATACATGAAAACATAATGCGCATTATTTTTTGAAACAGAATGCATAAGTAGATCATTTTAATAAGATAATACTGGAGGGAAATTCTCTTTTTGCTCGCCCCTCCTCCAGCAGAAGGAGAGAGCGGTCGGCTACAGAGCAGTGGCCCTGGAGCTGCAGCCCTGGAGCTGCTAGGTATTCAGCGTCTTGATCAAGGACACTTCAGCAAGGTGGATGCTTGCCGACCTGAGGGTGTGAATACCCAACAAACCTCCTTCACCAGCACACCGCAACAGATACACACTCCCAGAGATGATCCTCCAAAGCTGAGAGCTTCTCGAAGCATCTCCGGACGCACCTTGTTCCCCTTATTCCTACCCGCCTATCGCACAGCGTGGCCAGACGTGCCGCACACTGTGACAAACACGTGAGATCGCATCTGGCTTCCAAAGCTGCCTAAGGGACTGCACTCTGCCAAAAATTATAGGCAAAATAAGAAAAAAATGACAGCCAACTCTGATATCAGTCTGGGCTCTATTTCCTTGGAGAAAGCCCAACTCCCCTCAGCTGCAGCCGCTCATATATTACATTTTTCAAACCAATTCCACCTCTTTGCCCTGCGTGCATCTATAGTCAGATTCACCATAGTCTCTTCTCCCCTGTGCCGTTGTTCTCCTGTGTGACTCCAAGTTATTACACTGCACTCTCTCTCTCTCTCTCCTTACTTTTCTACTTTTACTCCCTCAACTTCTCTTCCTTTGGTCCAATCCTTCGGCTTTGTTCCACTCTTTGCCGAGCTTTCTCCCCCCGCTTCTCTACTTCCTCTCTTCATCCCCCACATAGCTCTTCTTTCACCCTGCATGTCACCTCTTCTGATTTGGATTGATCTTTAAATTAAGTGGTGGAAAAAGGTGACGATAATAGTGTGCAAGTCTCTGTATCCTCTCTCATCCGCTCCTTACCTGACTTTCTTCTATCTCTCTTTTCACTCTTCGCCCCTCGCCCTCCACCATCCCTACTTTTGACCTCCTTTCTCTCTCGCCAAGCTCCCAGCGACTCCCACCTGCTCCCCTCGCCCCCCCCCCCTCTGCTCATGTTCTCTCCCCTCAGCACCTCCTTTCATTCGTCTCCAGAGCTACAGCGTGTTAGCAGTGGGAGCTGCTCCGATTCCATCTCCCAAATAAATGACTGTGAGGAGATAAAGAGAAGGGAAAGGCAGAACGATTGTGTGGGTGGAGAGGGGGCTCTCATTCCTGGGAGATAAGCTTGTGTGTGTGTGTGTGTGTCTGTGTGTGTGTGTGTGTGTGTGTGTGTGTGTGTGTGTGTGTGTGTGTGTGTGTGCATCAGAGTAAGAGAAAGAGAGAGAGAGAGGAAGCTCCTGAGGGTGCCATGACGCGTCACCTTATCAGCCACCAACACTTGGGCTTCAGTGAAGACCACCCCTCACTGCTTTTCCTTGATCTGCAGTGATAGGCCACACTCGCCTTTGGGCAAACTCTCTCCCTCTATAGTATATATACAGTGTCATTAAGCAGTGATAAATCCCTGCATACAGCCATAAGCAATCATGTCGCAAATATCGCCATCAACCCATGGCCTCTTTTATACTAAATCTGACGCACTTGAAGCCAGACAGAAAAATGTGTTTTGTGGCACAACGCTCGTCCTTTGAGAGTGGGAACACAAGTGGAACACAAAAAACAATTTGATTTTCTTTTACAAAGTGCCCAGAAGAGAGCACCGCTGCATGGGTCAGCAGCTTTGTTGAATTCTGAATGAATCTGTGATGAATGAATAATTGCATTTTTGTTCAAGAGAATCAGAGTTGTTTTTTTTATAAAGGATGCTTAATGTGAATAATAGATCTCTACGCTCCATCTATTCTCCAGATACTCTTACTCTGTCTCTCTCTCTCTTTCTCTCTCTTTCTCTCTCACACACACACACACACACACACACACACACACACACACACACTCATACAAAAACACAACCTCTTTCCTACTTCCCAAAGTTCCTAGCTTGCTTCGCCATAACAGTTTTGGTTAATTAGGACCAACAGCTGCAATTTCTGACACAACTAGTCAGCATGTCACAGCTGAGCGGATCCCTCACACGCCCCTTCACCCTGTCACCACTGCACAGTCTGCTGCCACTCCCCCTCCTTCCTCTGCTCCCTTCCACCATGACAAATTGGGTTTGGAACAGATAAACGCTTAATGTTTTGTTCTTTCCATGCCTTCTGTCTCCACCTAGCAGTGAGCCCCCTTTGGCACCGCAGTCAAGTGAACATTTTGTTAGATACGAGGGGATTTGCTGTGCCAAGGAGAATGGCGGAAAGAATAGGTAAGACAATGGATTTGCATGTGTGCAAAAGCCCTCCCCGATGCGCAAGAAGTTTATCACCTATGTTAGCTATGTTTGTAATTGGAGAGAGAGAGAGAGAGAGGGGAGAGAAAGAGAAAGAGAGAGATGGATGAATTTTTGATCCCTTGCTCTATAGGGGACACACAGGTGAAGACGATGTAGTGTGTGTGTGTGTTCATGCATGTTCATGCTCCAGCCCTGGATACACACCTCATTAAGCAAAATGAGCGAAGAAAGCAACAGGCCCTGCCAGCTCAATGGAGATTCAGTACAACAGAATCATAGGTTTCTAATGGAAAAGACCTTCAGCAAATCCTTTCATTCCTCTTCCCAACTAACAGCAAAAGAAATTGAATATTGATAACATTACTTTTTAAACATGAGATGATCTGCCCCATAAATTAAAGTGTTAATTTCTACATGTGACCTTTCGCACAAGACAGAATATGAATTAAGCGATTAATAGTAATGTCGATACACTGTGTGCAGTGATAATAGTGGCTCTGAAACCGTATCACTGCGCAAGAAAAACAGTTTCTCGATAAACCTGTCAAAAAACATTTCTGCAGTTGGCTGTGTGCATCCAAACAAG
Organism: Centroberyx affinis; assembly: GCF_046629955.1. NCBI lineage: Eukaryota > Metazoa > Chordata > Actinopteri > Beryciformes > Berycidae > Centroberyx > Centroberyx affinis. The sequence continues at coordinate 103,573 of NW_027278829.1, read as the reverse complement.
GTCTTCCTGCAAGAAGTCCTAACACAGCCTGACATCTTTCTTCAGTTTGTTAGCCACATTTCCTAGATGTCTTGTCCCCAGCAGGTGCAGTGAAGCAGTGACCTTTATGTGGCCTTTCTCTCTGCAAACACACCAGCAACACAGTCTTCTCCCCACAGACACAGAGCCGTCTACCACTAAACAACCTAACTGCAGGTGTGTGTGTGTGTGTGTGTGTGTGTGTGTGTGTGTGTGTGTGTGCGCCTGTGTTTACCCACTCGTACTTCCAGCCCAGTGTTGTTTTATCTTTCTTGGATGACTTATGGAATAATACCTGTAATTTACATATCTGAAGGTAACCAGTGTAAAATTCTCTACAGTGTATATCATGTTTTGTGATGATGACCATTGGTACTAAATTCTAATATTTAAGAGTTGCTTTCAAACAGCATGTTTCATTAATTATTTCCCCTCCCCGTTACAGGAATGACAGTAAAAAAAAATTTCATGTGTCATCGCAACTAATTTCGGGGCAAAATATTCATGAAGAGGTATTAATGAGAGCATCCTTACAGTATTATTATATGCATGTATTAAATGTGTTAATGTTTAATGAGAATAAGAATAATTCATTCATTCATTATTAAACTGTATTAAAAAATGTTTTAAAATCCTTGAGATACTGCTTGAGTTACACTCGTTTTTATTTGCACCTACAGCTCCCCATCCTTTCCACTGTTTGGTTCTTCATTAGAGAGAGAAAGGCCAATTATCTCCAACAAGCGTGGTGAGGAACGACCTCAAGAGATTGAGTGGGGAGTGTAACAATTACCCAACCTCCACGTTAAGAATTTCATCCATTTACTCTGAAGTATTTGGGAGCGAGCGGCGGATCCACTGTGCTGTCTGAAAACCTCTAAAGAGAACATCTCTTTCCTCCTCATTTTTGGACTGAAAATCAGTCTTCCTTTTGAACACACCCTGAGAGAAATATGAATCAAAGGCACAGAGAAGAGGGGAGAGAGACGGGCTTTTATGGACTCAAAGCGTGGGTTCACGGGAAACAGATGCCTTGCATGTAGTGACAATTATGGCTCTTTTCACCTTGGACATGCCGTGTTCACTCACACATGCCACTTCTCTACTGGGTGAGAATCAGCACATAACTATCCTATCAAGGGGAGTTTCAGTGACAGTAAATAGAGATGACATCAAAAGCAGTGCAATTCACCAGGAAGAGATGCATGGCACTAGTAAATTCAACCTAGAGCAGATCTGCCCTCTTTTTCTCTGGGGATATGAAGTACTGTACATTGGCCCAAGGTAGAGCTATTACATAGATTGATGTGTGTGTGTGTGTCTGCATTGATGGCCATATGCATTTGCTCATGGGTCCATGTGTCAGTCTCAAAACACTTCATTAGCAAACTCCAATTACTTTAACTGACTTCAGATTGAGTGGAAGCTACAAATATACCCAATGCCCCAATTGATTTTTAGCACCAAGGTGACAGCCAGCCATCAATGCTGGGGAGCGTTGGGAAGTAAGAAGGAGGTTTGTGTGTGTGTGTGTATGTGTGTGTGTTTGGCTTTGCGGCAGGAAGAGTGATGGGATTAATGCATGCGATAATTGGGGTGATGGAAGGTCAACGCTGGCTTCTTAATGAGGGTGTTGGTGCTGTGGACAAGGTGCCCTCTGGTGAATGGCACATGTGAACTAAGAATGTTTTACATTCACTGTCAAGCTACTTCTAAAGAAGGGAGCATCGATAAAAAAATAAAAAAAAACATGCAGAGCAGCCTTAAAAAGCCCCGTTATGAGCTTGGTGGGAGGAAAGGAATTGTCAATGAATTCACCAAACGGCCACAACGTTAATAGAAAGAGCTTGTTATTCAAGTGTCAGTCATGTGAGCTTCAAAGAAAATACACCAATTTACAGCACAGAATAAGGAAAGATGGGAGTTCAGTTGTGACAGAGCAACATTACAAACCATCATCATGCCAATTATCTTCAGAATAACAGATATCTATTTAAAAAAACATAGCCTCTGTCGGAAAATGTACATTTCAAGCCTCACCTGCATCATCTGCATCACCTGGCCATCATGCTGTGTGTGCTTGTGCTTTGTGAGGCCATGGGCTCATTTCACTGTCTGGGTGTGTGTTTTTTTTTTTTGCCTCGCGATGCACAGGGTCAGTGGCCTTTGGCGCTGTAACTCATCGAAACTCATTTCTCTTCCTGGGTAAAGCTGGTTGGAATTTATAATGCAGCACGATGTCAGAGGCAGTGGGTGAACTGTGTGGCTGCTGTAGCATGGCTGTACTGTAAGTAGATGTTATACATATGCTCACTTCTGCTCTCTCTCTCTCTCTCTCTCTCTCTCCCTCTCTCTTTCTCCCTATCACATACTGGCACATACCCTCACCCTTAACCCCCCACCCCACCCCCACCCCCCACCCCACCCCCCACCCCACTCCCTACTCTTTTCACGGTCTATTCCGTCATTCTATCCTCTCCTGCGATATCAAAATGGAAATGATGGACAGGCAATCTATATGGTAATGGTATACAGGTGTACCAACGCACTATGCCCAGGCAACATGGACAGGCCTGGTCTTAATCTGTGGTTCCCCTCTGCAGAAAATATTCTCTATGGAAATAGCTGCTGCTCTGTTGTTTGGCTTTGATTCATTCATCGGCTGGAAGGTTTTCTAGCCTGACAGCAGTAGGAACAGCGGTGCAGAGCATGGCAATCATTGATCCTGTACGTTTGCACTGGACAATTCAAATTACAGTCTATAAAATGGAATAAACTGTTTATTTAACAGTGTAGTTTTGTTACCTCAACCAATGACGTTGGAGGGAGGTTGTGTTTTCGCCTGTCTGTCTGTTTGTCAGTTTGTTAGCAAGATATTTCAAAAAGTTACAAACAGATTTGGCTGAAGTCTTGGTGGTTCAGAGAGCCCCTGGCCCAAGGATCAGTTGATTAGATCTTGGTGCTGATCCAGATCTGGGATGTCGGCCAATAGACAATTTTTTTAGCCATAACTATTATGCTGCGTTCATGTGCTGGTGGTAAAGTCCAAAATCCGGGGCTTCCAAGTTGGCTGCTAAACAGTATTGCATTCATGTGCTATTTTGTCAGAAAATCATACCCGGAAGACAAATAATAAATAAACATAAACCATTACGGAGGCTGCAGCTTTGCAACTTGGAGAACTGTTCTGCGTTGGGGGAGGTTTACATTCTACCCAGTGCCTTCCAGTTATTATTGTATACGGTCTAGGGAGTAACCAAAAGTAGTACTTTACTGAGTTTAACTGTGTATCATATAGTCAACAGAATTTTGATCTATCAGGTAAAGTGATAGATTGATTGAAACATCTTAAAATATGCAACATTTGAAGTAAAACCTAAAATACCAAAAAAAAAGAATTTTGTCAGGTTTAATTATAGACAGGATAAGAAAACAGGATAAGTAAAAGTTATTACTTTTTGATTGTAGTCCTCAAAGTAGTTTTTAGTTTAAATAGTAGTTTTTCTATAGTGAATTACAGTAAGTTTTGGCTTATCCTGGTAGGATGCCTTAATGAAAACATTTACAGACTCTTTCAATATCCACTATCAAAGCTTGACCACAGTGCATTTTGAGTTTACCCACTGAGGTTTGAAAGGATTTTATAAGCCCAAGGACAGTAAGATTTCCTCAACACATGGAGCATGTAATCATTCATTGTAGTGATGAAAACATGAATATGTTCCAAAGTTGTTTCCCCAATGAATAATAGCTCAGAGCACACTGTCGACAAGCTGTTTAAAATGCATTGGTTCTTATAAAAAAAACGTAACAAAATGTACTTTGTGGTATTTTTATTACTTCAAATGTTTATAATCTATCACTCAACATGCTCACGTGACCTAAAGAAGACAATGATAATGTTTGTATGCATTAGAGGGCATGCCACTTTACATCAAGCATACAATGGTTATGATGTTGCATGGTTTGTACTGCATTTCACTAACTTACAGTATGATGCTGCATGTATCATTTCAGAAAACTATAAGAACTTGTGTTGTATGTCTGCAGAATAAGGTGACTCATATTGACATACATACGTTATAACCCTTGTCATACAACCTCTGATACCCAATTAGTTATTCAATCATAAGACACTTGTACTTGTAACTGATTCACATTATATCACCACAGATATGGGAGTCATAGAAAGTGTTACTGAAATTAAAGTTACGTTAAGTAGTAGAAGCCTACCTCTAAAATGTACCTAAATGTTATTTGAGTGAACAGAGTTGTTAATTTCCACTCCTGGAATACTGACAGAATTTAAGTAGGATTGGTATCAGACAGAAGTATCAATTCTCCCTGTATCTGTTGATCATTTTGGTCAAACATAATGAGACATAATAACACATAATTTGTCAGAGGTGCTGTGACATTGTAGCAATAACTACTCAGCTGCTCTGACTCAGCCTGCTTCAGTTCTTGGTTTCTCAATGGGTTAAGCTGCATATCATATACTCCTGACAGTATGGGTTTGAATCTGCCCTTTATTGGATAGCATGCCTAGCAGTTTCCAATCCAGACTCTAATAAAGCAAAAATTATATAAAAAGTAAAGTATTGTAAAAGAAAACTATTGTATTCGAAAAAATGTCAAATAGAAAGTATACAAAAGAGCCAAAAAAGGCTTGTATAAAAGTTGAATGCTGGGGACAAATCTACAGCAAATCTACTTTGTCATGAGGAAATCAACCAGATAGAGAGTTGCTCCTCCTTCTTAGATAATCCCCCCGCTCGCTTCACACACAGAAGACTTTATTATATTCAATCTCAAATAAAGCTATGAAATATTGGCTTTGAAAGAAGGAGAAAGAGAAATTAGAAGAGACGGAGAGAGAGAGAGCTAGAGAAAGAGAGGGAAGTGAGATGGTGAGATAGAGTGTGGGAGAGAAGGAAAGAGTGTGAGGGGGTGAGGGGGAGGGAGAGAGAGAGAGAGAGAGAGAGAGAGAAGAGAGAGAGAGAGAGAGAGAGAGAGAGAGAGAGAGAGACGGCTGGCTGGCTGGCTGGCTGGCTGGAGGAGCCCGCTGATTCCTGACATATTCAATATGCTGCGGTGGGAACACACTGTTCCATGCCAATTTAAGAGCAAGTTGTTTTCTCCTCTGAGACCCACCGCGCTGGCTGCAGCTCAGCCTGCATCCCAAACACCGGGCTTCGGAAAGGTCAGAGCGGCATCCCGCCACACAGTCGCAAGGAGGACTCCGCAACACGGCTCCTTATGGCCGGGCCGAGTCTGCTGATGACTATGAAGACGTAGATCGAGGGTCTCAGCTGAGTTTCCGGTATTACTTTAGAGTTTAGAGTAAGTCCAGCTCAGACAAAGTGGAGCAGCCTGAACCTTGAGCTTAGCGTGAAGCTTGTGACCAAAAAGGTTCTGCTTTGAAACCCCAGACAAGTAAGGAAGTTCGGGGTTGGAGTTTGGGCTAGGCGATATATTGTATAATGTCGATATCATGATATGAGGATTTTGGTTATTGAAATATTTCGATATAATTTAAATGTTACTTCTTCCTGGTCTTAAAGGTTGCGTAATGTGATACAATTTGCTGAACTTATTAGCCTGTTGTGGCTGAGTAAAATGAACAATTATTGGTTTTACCTGCTCATCATATCCATATTACTTATTACTGATTACATATTACTGATTACTAATGATCATTGCTATCATTACTATTTTTCAAAATGTTCTTTTATGTAAATGTCTTATGAGAGCACGAATACTCATTCTCAAAATATTGTGACATTATCAATATCGAGGTATTCAGTCTAAAATATTGTGATATTTGATTTTGTCAATATCGCCCAGCCCTACTTGGAGTATAAATTGGAAACTCAAGTTGCTAATGTCACTCCATGAATTTCATTGCCATTCCCTTGAGTAAGGTATTTAATGTCTAACTCCTCATGTAGAGTTACTCAGTGGCAAACAGCAGAATATTGTTATTGTACTAGATGGTTCCTGGGTGTCAATTTATAACTGGGTGAGTGTATAAAAGGCCATCTACCTAAATCAAAACAAAAATGTAAAGAAATAAAAAAATTGCTGCTATGCATATGTATTAGGCTTTAAATCACATGTGCTTTTGTTTGAGCAGGTTATTTTTCTGGAAGGGAGCAAAAAAAGTTAAAAAAAAAAAAAAAAAAAAAAAAATCTGATCTCTGCAATTTTATGTACCAATAGTAATCATGGGGTGAAATGTATTTTTACTCACAAATGCGGTCTGTGTTGTTTCCATAGCAACAGGTCATTCTGCCAGAAGAAAGATGACATGAAAAGTTGTTACACATCTGACAAACTTCATTTCCTCTTCTTTGTCTCTCTTCCTGTCTCAGTCTCTGTCAGTGTCAACAATAGTCTCCCTCTCTCTCTTTTCTCTCTCTCTCTCTCTCTCTCTCTCCGTCTCTCTCTGCCTTGATTAATGTTTTCTCTCTCTCTCTCCCTTTGTCTAAACAACACACACATCTGGCTGAGTGTCTTCTGCTTGATCTCATCTCAAATACCTGATCTTGAGTCCCGTCTGCCTTCCGCAGAACAAGATCAGACCCCCCTCTTTCTTTGTTCTTTTCGCCGGATAATCAAAACTCTACTGGTCTAATCCAAGCTTTTAGAGACGACCGTAGAGAAAAGAAGTTACTTTGTACCAACTCAGTCAGTAATGAGAAGGTTGTTTTTGTTCTGACTGGCGCCCCTTCTTTTAAAATCAAGCAGTCGTGGGTCATCTCATTCGACTATGTCACTCCTCCTAATGAGCGGACTGGACACCAGCTGCCATTGTTTGCTTTCAAATGTTTCACCAACCAATTATTCATATAGCTTAAACTTCATGAGGACTTGGGGGGAATAATACAAGAAATTGCTCCTTTCTAGGCCTTGTTGCTAAGGAGCTTCAGGTAGATAATTAAGAGGCTTTTTAACACAAAACAACCAAACATAAAAGTGGTGGGATTTGTGTGCTTCCTCTTTCAAGAGTCTTAAAGCTGCAATAAGTGAATTTTTCTGACCACTAGAGGGTGACAGAACGACAATACATTTGTAAATAAAGCCCAACAAAAACACTGCACTACGGAGGCCTACTAAGGACAAATCTAGCAAAGCACCGTGCATAAAGGCTAATAGCTATGCTGAACATACTTGTGGGAAAGTGTCACAGGTTACCAGTCTCACTTTGATAGACAAGTGAAGAGGTAGATAGCAAGTTTACTAGTTCAACAAGTTTACTCGCTTGCTTCATCGATTCTGCCATTATGAGAGTTTGTATCAGGAATGGAAGAGGGAGAGGGCTGCTTTTAAACAAAAAGGGGTGAGACAAGCTAGTTTTAAAAAAAATGAAAAACTACTGCAGAGGGAGCTTTGTTCCTGAGTGGAACTTGACAACAAGCTTTAGAAAAGAGGTGAAAACAACAACACAGCTGGTCCGCTGTGTGGATATTGGTTTATATCATTATGTCTCAATGAAATCTCCACATAGCAGATGTTAGTTTCAGGATTGGTTATAAGCAGTGCTGGAAATGGGGGGGACGCACGGGAACGCCGTACCGGGAGTAAAAGTCGGGAGGGAACGGCGTTCCTGCTCAGATTTCGAAAATCTATTCAATGTTTTTTATAGGGGGAAATCGCTTATAGCTGTTTTACAGCTATAAGCTCACGAGAAGGTATTGTGTGGGCACGGGGGGGTTTCCCGTGAGCACGGGAGAGTATGCCGTGCTCACGAGAAACTCTTTCAGAAAGTTTCTGGTGCGCACGGAGGATGCGCCAGAGGCTGTCCCGAATACTTTCTCGTGAGCACGGTGTACTTTCTCGTGCGCACGGGAAACTTTCTCGTGTCCACGGGATAGTTTCTGCTGCACACCAGATAGTTTTCTATGCGCACCAGAGATTTTTTTTTTTTTTTTGCCCATGTCCCCTTAGGGGCTCCGTACTGTCCAGTAACCTGGAGCACCATTTTGCGATTTGTTTGAGTGAGAGTGAGAGAAGGTCCTGTAACCTGATGCAGTTTTGGAGAACATGAAAGTTCAGCTCTTGATTTTAACAGAAAGAATATCCTACATTATTGTGCAATGCATGAAATGCACTTGACTAGCATTTATTTGTTTATAAAAAATCTGTGAATGTAAAACATCTTTAGTGATTATCTTAATTTTCCGGGGAGTACCCCCAGGGATTACCCCCCCACCGAAGTATGGTTCCCCCAGTAAAACATGGCCATTTCCACCACTGGTTATAAGGTCTGATATGGTGGAGGATGGTGGATTGACATTGACATGTTTGCTAAACGAGGGCGACAAGCAAGTGGTGACTGGTCCATGTTGTGTCAATGGTTAGTCAGCCACATCTCTTGCCTTTAGGGATATGCATACACTATATGTGGCTTTATATACAATAGAACTAAAATTGCTACAGAGCAAATTGCTACAGAGCAAATTGTATGACTATACTATACCAGAACTCGCTTATTTGACTTTCCACAACAGCACAGCGCTCTGAAAGTGCCAGAAGCAAATTGAATTTGTTTACTCTGCCTCCGTACCAGCAAGGAGGGAGGCACAGAGTTTGTTTTTCTCTTCACTATCCAAATACGTTTGTTTATCTGCTTAACTGGAAGTTTCAGACTGTTGGGTGGGGATCAAAGTTTCAGACTGTACCTTTAAATCGTCGAACACAGAAGTGACTTTGTAGAGACTTCAATTCCAACAACCAACACAACTTTGTAATCCTCATGCCACCTGTTATTGCCGTCTTCTTCCACTTCCTTTCTCTCTGTATGTAGTGGTATTCTGTCAGGCCGTTTCCTCACTACCAGTATTGTTAGATAGTATATCCCGAGAGAGAGAGAGAGAGAGAGAGAGAGAGAGAGAGAGAGGTGTGTGTGGAAAGTCTGTGCTTTTCATCTTTCTCAGCCCTCTTTTTGCCCAGTGGGCTGTTAGGTTATACTTAATTGGTGTAAGTGGTTTAGTTGCTGTAATTTCATGAAATGAGGAGACTTCAGTTTTTTAATCTATTCCAAGATGTGACTCCATGAACTGTCAAGCAGCAACCAAATGATTTTATTAGTACATTTCAGACACGTAATTTTCAGCTCAACTCAAAAATAGGCGAAAGTAGCCAAAGGCAGTCGGAGGAGGTGGTAAAAAGTGTTCCGTCTCTGTGCGCCTTAGGGTGGGCAACATGTATTTTTCTCGCAGAAATGATATTGTGTCATTTATGAATGTTTGCCGGCTGCACAATGCAATATATATGGTGGCAGGAGAGGGTCTGACTGTTTGTATTTAAGTGCTGATTGTACCTGTGATTCTACCAGCACTGTATATGACTGATATGATTATTCAAGTGATTACTGGAGTGCTGTAATAGCAGCATTAAAGCTAGTTTCAGTTTCTATTGCCTTGGGTGTTGTTGAAGCCTGATTAAAGCCCTACCATGTGGGGTGTGTGCGTGTGTGTGTCTGTGTGTCTGTGGATGGGGGGTTGGTGAGTTTTTAAGATGATTTTAGTCACTTTCTCCTCTGTTTTGTTATGAGATGTTTCAACAAAAAAAATCTAAAGTCAAAGTCTCTGTCCCTCTCTCGCCAAAGTATCTGAGCAAAAGGTATAGTCAGGCTCGAAAAATCCTCTGGATTTAAAAGACAACTAATAGGGATATTAAGTGCTGAGAGAGCGGCAAATGACTTCAATTCTACTGATAGAGAAATAACGATAATTGTAGCCATTCATATCTTCCTTAGAAAACGTGCCATGCTGAAAACACGCTGCCCTACTTATAAAAGAGGCTCAGTCTTTCATATGCTATAGAAGAATATACAGAAACAGCAGGACTTTAATCTTAATTGCGACATTTCTGTCAGAATCAAATCTCTGCTGGCAGAAAAACATCTATCAACAGAAAAAAAAACTTGCTGTTTGGAAAAGGCCCTATCTATAATGAGGCTGCATGAAATGCAATCCATCCTCCCATCCCCCTTTTTCTCTACTTTAGGCTTCTTCACTGTAGCACCATAAAGAAAATCCTGACAACAGATGCAGTTGCTGAAAGCAGAAGCCTTCAGGAGAAAGTATCAGGTTGAAATGTAGGTTTATTTTTTTATATACATGTAGTTGATGTAGAGCCCATCTGACAATGCTTCTCTCGCTCTGTTTCTCAACTACTGTCTATGTCTCTATTTCTCTTTCTTTCTGTCTTTCTTTCTCTCACCTTCCACCTCTCCCCCAGGCAACAGTAATCATCAGGATAGGAAAGGAGGAGAGGAGAATCTGAGAAATATCTTAGACAGCTTTGTGATGTTGATCCTTTAGTTGAAACATCATGGACCAGGGCTCCTCGCTGCTCTGAGTCTGCACTGTGCATCTGTGTGTACAGAGAGTCAGCAAACACTCTCAATACTCCACAGTGAGAAGTGTAAGTATGTGTGTGTGTGTGTGTGTGCGTGTGTCTGTGTGTGTGTGTGTGTGTGTGTGTGTGTGTGTGTGTGTGTGTGCGTGTGTGCGTGCGTGTGTGTGTGCGTGTGTGTGTGTGTGTGCTGGCCGACCCCTCACCATGTTGAAAGCTAATGAGCACAGATCCAGACTGGCAGACGGACAAGCTGCCAGGAGGGTTAAATAGTACTTTGATTCTCCTTAATCTGTTTCTTCCTAGAGCAGCATGCATGCCAAAATTGATTATTAGATATACAACAGAACAGTTACATTTCCCTATTGCACACTGAAAGATATTCTGCTTCTCTGAGCGGCTCAGTCCTGCTGTGCAGCTTCTCTGAGACTTTTCATGCTCTAAATTCTCATTGTCAGTAAGAAGTTTGAAGCCTATTCGACCTTATTCCCACCGCATCCATTTTGAACTTGAGTCACATTCAGAGTAGGAAACTCAACCCTACTGTTGCATACCAAGATGCACATCATACATACGTTTATCATTTCACAGATTCCCCACAGAAAAATGTATTAGAAACACCTGGATCTCCAGAATCCGCAGGGATATAGGTTCACATTTTAAGGTAATACATTTGGCCCACTATAGCCAGCTACCAGAATCTAGCCTAGGTAGCTAGCTAGAAGCTAACTGGCTAGTAAACAAGCTGACTTCCCTGCTAAGTTCAAGCATTCACTTTATAGGTTTATGTTGAAGTACTGCTATAGGTTTATATAGCCTATATATGCCAATCTTCCAGGTAGAGTTTCCCACCCGAGTGTGATGTAAATTCAAAATGGCAGGTATTACAATAAGGTAATTTATTAATGTAACAAAGGCTTAAGTCACGTGATTTGGTCAGTCTCATCCTGGAGCTGCTCTCAGAGGTACTGTACAACTGTTATTTTGAAGTACACTGTAACACAGTCATATAGTCATATATTATATATAGACTATCCACTGCGTTGTGACATTGTTAATAGCTAATTCCCTGAGTCATTGCACTGTGTGTATTATACAGTAACATATATACTGTACATCAAGTTCTGATTACAGTGATTTCAAATTGACTCACAATGTACTTCTAATGCACTTATGATGGCTTATTCTTCCTTACAAACAACACCCCAAATCAACACGGTTCCAACTTCTTAATAATAGTAATAATAATAATAATGATAATAACTTTATTTGTATAGCACTTTTCATACAGACACAGACTTTGCAGCTCAAAGTGCTTTGAGCTTAATGTTATCAGCACTACTGCTCATAGTTTTACCACAACTATGACCTACTAACTCAACCACTGCCTTCCTATAGTCCTATCCTTGACATCAACATTGGTTGGGGGAGGTATAGAACATACAGTGTATGTACCCACAGTGCATCAATACCCCCTAAATACACTGTAGCACATTCTCTGAAACAGAAATCTTCCTCCTGTCTGGCCGGCTGTCTTGTGGGCTGAATGGCTGACGTGTCTGGGTTTCACCTTTGATGATGCCGGGGTTAAGGCAGGAGAGCTCCGGCTCAAAGATTCCCTTCCCCCCCAGGGGGCACCCCAAATGTTTGCCTCACAAATTAAGAATTCATTTAAAAGTGCTGGCGCAAAAACTCTCAGAACCAATTACCATTGCTGTCTGAGATACAGTCTCTGGAGGCCAGGGGAGGGGGGGGGGCTCCATGGGCTGGATGCTGTGCTATTTTCGGACACTTAAAGTGCTCCCCACAGACAGGTGCTCACAACGAGCCGGAGGTAGATATAGGAGGTAGAATCCCTGTCTCCCCCTAACCCTGTTATTTTTTCTCTATATTTTTCCCCACAGTTCCTCTCCAGCCACCGCCTCTGTTTTATTGAATAATCATCTCGATTTGACTCTGTCCCCCCACCCAAAGCACGTATCTATCAGCTCTACCAAGCTGCATTGCATTCACATCACATTTCAGGCGTTTAGCTGATGCTCCTAGTGACTTACAATCAGTGAGCAGGTAGGGGTTTGCTGTCTTGCTCTAGCTGTTTATAATGGCTATAATGGGGATTGAACCTGTGGGTTTCAGAATAGTCTGTTTACCCACTGGGTCAACCTGTTGCCTTTCACAAGGTCCAACAAAATCTGCAGAATTCTTGTTCTCTAAATGTACTTCTACCATTTTGTGTAAATAAAAGCTATATTTGATATGTTAATTTCAGCTTGATCTTGAGGTTTAAATTACACAAATCCATCCTTTTATGCCAAATTACATGCTTATATCAAACAGTTAATTAATGTTGATGATAAATAGCTGATATTAAATGACGCTAAATAAGGTTTCTACACTTTAGAATATAAAAAGTACTGCAATTTTTAAACACAAATCCAACAGAAACTAGAAGGAAAGTCTGCATATTCATTTTTGGCATACTTAAAAGGCTCCTGGCTGTGTTGTATTTCATGCATTAAATTTAACATGATGCTACAATATGATAATAATACTTAATGATTCAGTCAGACATAATTCACAAAATGTTTTGAGTTACATATTTAAAGCTGGACATGAAGGGGAATTACCACTATGCCAACATCCCCCAATTTCTGACTGAAACACATGATGTACAGTAGTAGGACCTCAAAACTAGACCAAAACTAGCAAAACCAAATCCTGATTTATATCTGACATAACCTTCAAAATGTGATGGGAAAATACTGTTAAGTGATTAATCAGTTGGAAATTATTAGCAGTTTTGCAGTTTTGTCTGGTTTGGACTGGAAAAGGTTAAAAATGTTCTGCTCCAAAAAATCAGTGGAAAGTCCCATTAGAGTCATTCCATCTTTAGATTCAAACCTCCACCTACAGAGTTGTATCTTTCTCCCCAGTGATTCAGGCGCAGGCGTCGACCAGGACGGCCGCTTGTTGCAGTTGCTCTCGCTCTTTTCGCACTTTTTCCTAATTATCTTGTTCTATCTTGTTCTTTTAGCTTAACATAGTAACTAGTTAGGTTTCTAAGTTGTGCCCCTCTGTAACCATGCGGTTTAGAGGAGTTTTAATCACTTTTCTGGCGCTTGGATTACTTTTTTCTGAGCGTCATGCCGCCAGTGCACAACTACTCAGCGGCTCTACTGGGACTGTCTACAGCCGGGATCAGCTGATGGCGCTCCGACCGGCCGGCATGGCTGGTGTAACCCACCAAATCCCCGAGGAGCTTAGAAGAAAGTTTCGGGGACGACGGGGTAAAGGAAGGAGGTCAAGACAGCGGAAGGCAGAGGCACGGAGGGAGAGAAGGAGATACAAGCCGTATCTCCCCTCTCTCGTCATGGGAAACGTAAGATCACTGGCAAATAAGATGGATGAGCTAACGGCGCTAGCCAGGAGTCAGAGGGAGTTCCGGGAGTGTAGTATTATGTGCTTCACTGAGACATGGCTGCACCAGGATATCCCCGACCACAACGTCTCCATCAACGGCTTTCAGACTGTTCGGGCCGACAGGGATTGCACCGAGAGCGGTAAGCGTAAAGGCGGAGGGCTTGCTGTTCTAGTTAACAACAGATGGTGCAATCCTGGTCACATTACGATCAAGGAACGTATTTGTTGCCCGGACATTGAACTGTTAGCCGTGGGACTCCGGCCGTATTATTTGCCCAGGGAAATGTCACATGTCATCATGGTGGCTGTTTACATCCCCCCCTCTGCCAACCCGACGTCGGCGTGTAACATCATTCACACCGCCATAGCTCGACTCCAGACTCAGCACCCGAGTGCTCTCATAGCAATCTCGGGTGACTTCAACCATGTCACCATGGCAACAACCTTGCCCAACTTCACCCAGTATGTGAGCTGTCCAACCAGAGAGGAGAGGACGCTGGACTTGTTGTATGCTAACGTGAAGGATGCATACAGCTCTTCTCCCCTCCCCCCCCTGGGTAGGTCAGACCACAACCTTGTGCACCTCAACCCCTGCTATGTGCCTCTGGTGAAAAGACAGCCTGCGACCACAAGGACAGTGAGGAGATGGTCGGAGGAGGCCTATGAGACACTTCAGGGCTGTTTTGAGGTGACAGACTGGCAGGCACTCTGTGAGACGCATGGAGAGGACATTGATGGGCTCACAGAGTGTATAACAGACTACATTAACTTCTGTGTGGATTGCACTGTCCCAGCACAGACTGTCCATTGTTATCCAAATAACAAGCCATGGGTAACAAAGGAAATCAAAGCCATCCTCAACACAAAGAAAAGGGCTTTCAGAGCTGGCAATAGGGAAGAGGTGAGAACAATCCAAAGTCACCTGAAAGGGAAGATCCGGGAGGCTAAAGAGAAGTACAGGAGGAAGCTGGAGCAGAAACTCCAGCAGAACAACATGAGAGAGGTCTGGAGCGGCATGAAGACCATCACTGGTTTCAGGCCGACTGGCGGCAGAGGGGCTGAGGGCGGCTCGGACAGAGCCAACGAACTTAATCTGTTCTTCAACAGATTTGACACAGTGACCCCTGCCCAGCCCCCCCTTGACTCATCTGTCGTCTGCCTCCAACCAACATCTACTCAATCGCCCCCCCCTCCCCCCTCCTACAGCCCCCCATCCTCCACTGAGGGTCCCACTTCCCCCCCCTCTGGCTCCCAGACTGACTGCCCTCTCCAACCTGACAACTCCACCCCTCCCCCTCCCCTACCTGTAACCTCTACAGTGTGCTTCACAGCTGACCATGTAAGAAGACAGCTGATGAGACTCCACTCAAGCAAGGCTGCAGGCCCTGATGGTGTCAGCCCCAGGGTGCTCAAAGCCTGTGCCCCCCAGCTATGTGGAGTACTTCACCATGTCTTCAACATGAGCCTGAGTCTTCAAAGGATCCCCGTGCTGTGGAAGACGTCCTGCCTCGTTCCTGTGCCGAAGACGCCGCGTCCCGCTGGCTCCAAGGACTACAGACCGGTGGCATTGACCTCCCACATCATGAAGACCCTGGAGAGACTTGTACTGGAGCAGCTCCGACCCATGGTCAAGCCACTCTTGGACCCCCTCCAGTTCGCCTACCAGCCCCGACTTGGAGTTGAGGACGCCGTCATCTACCTGCTAAACCGCGTCTACGCCCACCTGGACAAACCGGCAAGCACTGTGAGGATCATGTTTTTTGACTTCTCCAGTGCTTTCAACACCATCCGGCCGGCTCTACTGGGTGAGAAGCTGACAGCGATGCAGGTGGATGCCCCCCTCGTGTCCTGGATTGTCAACTACCTGACTGGCAGACCGCAGTATGTGCGCTTGCAACACTGTGTGTCAGACAGAGTGGTCAGCAACACTGGGGCCCCGCAGGGGACAGTCCTATCTCCCTTCCTCTTCACCCTCTACACCACGGACTTCAACTACAACACAGAGTCCTGCCATCTTCAGAAGTTCTCTGATGACTCTGCTATAGTTGGATGTATCAGCAAGGGTGTGGAGGCTGAGTATAGGGCTGTGGTGGGAAACTTTGTCACATGGTGTGAGCAGAACCATCTGCAGCTCAACGTGGCAAAGACAAAGGAGCTGGTTGTGGATCTGAGGAGGGCCAAGACACCGGTGACCCCTGTTTCCATCGAGGGGGTCAGTGTGGACACTGTGGAGGACTACAAGTACCTGGGAGTGTACATTGACAATAAACTGAACTGGGCCAAGAACACTGAAGCTCTCTACAAGAAGGGCCAGAGCCGTCTCTACTTTCTGAGGAGGCTGAGGTCCTTCAACATCTGCCGGACAATGCTGAGGATGTTTTATGAGTCTGTGGTGGCCAGTGCTCTCCTGTTTGCTGTGGTGTGCTGGGGCAGCAGGTTGAGGGCAGCAGACGCCAACAGACTCAACAAACTGATCCGCAAGGCCAGTGACGTTGTGGGGGTGGAGCTGGACTCTCTGGTGGCAGTGTCACAGAGGAGGATGCTGTCCAAGTTATATGGCATCTTGGACAATGTCTCCCACCCGCTCCATGATTTGCTGGTCAAGCACAGGAGCACATTCAGTGCAAGACTCATTCCACCGAGATGCACCACAGAGCGCCACAGGAACTCATTCCTGCCTGTGGCCATCAAACTTTTCAACTCCTCCCTCAGAGTGTCAGACACTCTGAGTCAGTAGACTAGCTCTTGAACTTATTTCATCCTGTCAGCAGTTATAACCCATAACTTATAACTTATATCTAACTGTGCAATACCAATTTTTTTGTGTGCAATAATTCAACTGCAATAATTCAACTGTGCAATACTTATTGATTATTTAATTATTTACACTGGTGTATGTATATATTGGTTTATGATGCATATTGTACAGAATTCTTATTTCTCTTATTTCTATATTATTATTATTATTTTTATTCTCATTGTTATATATTGTAGTATAATGCACATATTTTACATATTTCTTACTTTCGTATTTCTATTTTTCTTATAATTTCTTATAATTTCTCTACGCTTGTATATATTCACTTCTACAATGTGAGCAGCTGCAATGTAACCCAATTTCCCCTCGGGGATCAATAAAGTATTTCTGATTCTGATTCTGATTCTGATTCTGATGGTACATCATTGGTGCCTCTCTTGATCATTCAAAGCTTGTAAGATGTAATGACGTTGCACCACTAAGAACCATTTATGAACCAGAATTATTCTGTCTGTAAATTAAATTAAACAGATGTTTGTAAAGACAGTAGATAATACATGTTAACACACTTTATCACAGATTTCAAACAATGGACGCTTGAAACAAACACATTTATCTTGTCTGATTTGTGGCAGAGAAAATTCCCAAGTTGTCTTTTCTCTGTTCCTATTAAAATATTCAGCAAGAAACAGGTCCATCTGAGATAGATAAGTAATAGAAAAAAAGTGTATTTCCAAAGTTGTGAAGAGCTGAGAATCACACATTTTTAATTAAGTTTCAAACAGAAGCACTGTGACTTGCAGTAGATTCAGTACTGGGATAAAATCAAGGACGATGGAACCAAAACTCAAATGATCTCCAAGCAGCTGCTGTTGAATAAATTCACAGAGTAAAGAGGCTGAAGTGGTTTAAAAGGTACATGGAATGAGGCTGAAGAGCTGCTTTGCTTACCAGGTATCAAATAAGTTGATCTTTGGAGTCATGGTTTACATGAGATAAGATATAAGTTAATACTTTATTGATCCACTTGGGGAAATTCAGGAAGAAGGCTGATCTCTCCAAAAGAAGAGTCCAAGGCACACTCCTTTGAAAGAAGTGTTTCAAAGAAGAATAGTCCAATTTTGGGGAGATCAGCCTTCTTAACCATAAACAATGAGCTTCATTCCCCTTTTTACCCGTTGGTTTAAAATTTAGTTTTCCATGACAAAAACAGATAAATACAGAATGACATTTTAGTCTAATGGACTTAAACTAGAGAGCACAGCAGGTTGGATCACAGTGCATTAGAAGTTTAGCCTATATTATATAGTCAGGTTGTTTGTGTCCATTGGAGAAAATAGATATTCTCTGATCTTACTTTCATGTAAAATCAGAGAATATCACAAACTTTAACAAAATATCTTTTAACCCTCCTATTATGTTTGGGGTCATTTTGACCATTCAACACTTAACGTCTCTAAAAACATGATTAGCATTATTTTTTCAGCTTTATACTCAATTACTTTTCCTAATGGGGAAAACTGGTAAACATAAAGTGTAACATGATGACACGTTTTCAAGGTCCTGTAGACATTCTGTATACAAGAGTGTTGTATACAAAATGTATATAAAAAAAACGTATAAAAACTTATAGAGAAAATATCAAAGTTTTACACATATTTTCTTCCTCTTTGTTTTGACTGATAACTGAGGTAACTTTCCCATGCAATTTTGATCTTTAAAAAACATTCCCATACTTTAGGGCCCTAACATAAGACGTGAAGTTTTTTAAAGGGTTTTATCTCACCTGAAGATGTTCTGTCAGTGAGCTCCTGTCAGCTCTCTAAAAGACTGTTTTGGTGACTAATTTACTTTTTATTGGTGTTTTTTTCATTATTGACTAACTGCTTTGTGTTACCTGATGCTCTGAAGTGTAAACTTATTTTTTGTAGGTTTAAATTGCTGGGGTCAATTTGACCCCAAACATAAGTGATTTCTGTTCATTTTAACATAATAGTAGGGTTAGGTGTCATTAATCATGACTGCAGCATTCACCGGAGCCAGATAGAAAACGCCTCAGGAACAATCTCTCACAGGAAGTCACCGGCAGATCAGTGTGTTTACTGACACCAAACAATCTGCCGATTAAAACAAACTAAATCACCCCAATACATTACTTTCACTTTTATTCCCCCGTCAGACATTTCTGCTTACTGGACAACTAGTGCTGCTTGGAATGTGAAGCATATTAAACCATTTTAGGAGACGAAATGTGAAGAAAACCCGCTGCGAGCTGAACACTGTGCCGGTGTATCAGAGAGGTTTGAAGCTTCCCTGAATAAAACGAAAGTCTCCTCAGCGCTAAACATGACGTCATCCCGAGAGGAAAGAAGTTTCGTCACTGCTCCAATAACAGTTCAACTTGAAAACTGCTCCGATCTGCGTCTTTTATCCCTAAAATGTGGAAGAGAAAACACAAGTGTCGCCACATTTCAACAGGACAGACAGAGCGGCTGTGTGTGTTGAGTCTACACGGTCCTCATGCTGTGTATAAGTCCCGCCTCTTGCTCTGCGTCGACAAACAGTCCAGTCAGACTCTGTAGAGCTGTGAGAAGCAGACCGAGAGAGAGAGAGAAGACGAAATGGCAGAAGCCGCTCCAGCACCCGCCCCGGCCCCGGCTAAAGCCGCGAAGAAGAAGGCTCCCAGGCCGAAGAAGAGCGGCCCCAGCGTCGGTGAGCTGATCGTTAAAGCCGTGTCCGCCTCCAAGGAGCGGAGCGGCGTGTCTCTGGCCGCCGTCAAGAAGAGCCTGGCTGCCGAAGGCTACGACGTGGACAAGAACAAGACCCGCGTCAAGATCGCCATCAAGAAACTGGTGGAAAAAGGCGATCTGGTCCAGACCAAGGGGACCGGGGCCTCCGGCTCCTTCAAGGTCGCCAAAAAGGCTGAAAAGGCCAAGAAGCCGGCTGCCAAGAAAGCAGCTCCGAAAGCCAAGAAGCCCGCTGCTAAGAAAGTCACCAAGAGCCCGAAGAAGCCTGTAGCCAAGAAGGCTGCAGC
The DNA here is from genome assembly GCF_046629955.1 of Centroberyx affinis. NCBI lineage: Eukaryota > Metazoa > Chordata > Actinopteri > Beryciformes > Berycidae > Centroberyx > Centroberyx affinis. Next base: position 83,978 of record NW_027278829.1, on the reverse strand, counting down.
TAAAAAGCCAGTAGTCGCTAAGAAATCCCCGAAGAAGGCGAAGAAGCCCGCAGCGGCCAAGAAACCAGCGAAGAGCCCCAAGAAGCCGACCAAGAGTCCCAAGAAGGTGGCGAAGAAGCCCGCTGCTGCCAAAAAACCTGCCGCGAAGAAAGCTGCCAAGCCCAAAGTCAAGACTGCAGCTAAGAAAGCAGCACCGAAGAAGAAGTAAGCTTCCGGCTTTACTTTACCCAAAAGGCTCTTTTAAGAGCCACCCACAACCTTCATGAAAGAGCATTTTTTTTAAATGTTATGACAAACTATAAGCCTATCACAATTGATATCAGGTTGTTGATGTGGCAAATTAACCCACCACACCCACACACACACACACACACACACACACACACACACACACCAGAAAAACACCTGCTGTTTATTTCTTTGTAGATGATAGAAAACATAACTGCGGATAAGTGACACTATGTGTGACTTATTTTTATAAATTGTAAAACTATGTAGATGTTGATACTTCTTCATTACATAGTGTGGCGAGTGAAGAGATCAGTACTTTGTTGTTTGATACTTTTTTAATCCTCTGGACTCATGGCAGGTTTGACTCCACAGTCTGACTGAAGATGCTTTGGGCTGCTGCTCATTTCCCACTCTGCACCTTTCTGTTTCCTCTATTTTTCTCTTTAGATTATTCTACACAGATCCATCTACATAAACGAACCATGAATGCATATGAATGCTAGAATGTCTTCATACATGTATACTACTGTAAATATAGCTTGTATAGTTATTCATAAATTGTATGTATTTGTTAATAAATCATAGAAATTAATGTGTTTTTCATTATTCACACTTCACTCTGTGTTTATATTCTGTTACTGTGTTACTTTAACTATTAGCTACTAATTATTACATATTACATAATTGTTTTGGTTTATTTTTGTTCATCGTGTTTTAATCTTATCTTATCTTATATTGTCTTGTATTTTGATCATGATTTTGCTGGTTATCTTTTCCACATATGAGTGAAAAAAGTGATTGAAAATAGTAAAAGCCTTTCTGCCGCCGTTAGACTCAGCTGCTGTGGAGGAGCTTTGAATTGTGGTTTAGTGGTTTAGTTTGAATTTTCGGCGGGCTTTCCAAAGCGCCTTTCCTCCAATAGGCCTGGTTGATCTGATGAAGCTCGCGCCTCCCCTCGGGCAGGCCAATCAGCGTGTAGCAGCGCTCCGGCGTTGGCTATATAAAGCCGACGTTCAGTCTCAAGCCACATATTTTCTTCTGCCGTTAAGAAGGAAGCGCTGAGCTTTGAGCCATGGCCAGAACCAAGCAGACCGCCCGTAAATCCACCGGAGGAAAAGCTCCCAGGAAGCAGCTCGCCACCAAGGCTGCCAGGAAAAGCGCCCCGGCCACCGGCGGCGTCAAGAAGCCCCACCGTTACAGGCCCGGTACCGTGGCTCTCAGAGAGATCCGGCGCTACCAGAAATCCACAGAGCTGCTCATCCGCAAGCTGCCCTTCCAGCGCCTGGTCAGAGAAATCGCTCAGGATTTCAAGACCGACCTGCGCTTCCAGAGCTCCGCTGTCATGGCTCTGCAGGAGGCCAGCGAGGCTTACCTGGTCGGCCTCTTTGAGGACACCAACCTGTGCGCCATACACGCCAAGAGGGTCACCATCATGCCCAAGGACATACAGCTGGCCCGCCGCATCCGCGGAGAGCGAGCTTAAACCCCCCTGGGAGATCACAAACACAACGGCTCTTTTAAGAGCCACCTCCATATTTACTATAAGAGTTTATTCCACTGCTGCAAAACCACTACAGTGAGAGTCAGTTTAATCACTCATCTCACAATAATTATGTCTGAATGGTGTAAACACAAAACCATGCCACTTGTATTTCCAACCAATACTTAACTGTGACATTTGATTATATTCACCTTTATGTATGTAGGTCTCATTGACCTGAGCTCATACAACTCGTTTGAGTAAAAAAACAAACAATGTATGGATTATTTTAACTATAACAAATACTCAGATGAAACATATTGTGCCATTTATCACAGACTACTTTGTGTCAAAATTTGTTTTGAAACCATTTCAATTTTTTAAATAATGGCACAAAATAACATATGTTGTGTTCCCGGTCGGTATGATTTTATTAGTAAAGAAAGGACATAGGCCCAAAACTGCACATGAAAACATTACTGCATTGTTTGGTCATTGTGCTGCCACAGAATGAATTTTGCTTTATGTACCAGAGCTGTGAGAAAGGTTCTATATATTATTGAAACAATGTTGCGATTGTTTGTGAGAATGCCAACAGGTGTGGTTCCTGTGGGGGAAAGATTCTATTGGGGAAAGGTTCCGGGGGTCTGGGAGAGGAAGTGTGTCCATCTGATGAATGGGCATGTGCCTGAACTCAATTTTATACACTAATTGTAGTCTCATTTGTAGCCATTCATTTCTAATGACCGGCCACAGGTGTACAAAAGTTAAATGAAACACCCAAAAGTTAATGAAAATTATCAAAATATATTTTGTGTGTTCAGATGCCCTGTGTGGACAAAGTCATGGAACCTTATGACAATCAGATTAAATGAACTACATTTTTCAGAGAGAAAACTTGTAAATCAGTCCAACTCGACCGGAACACAACAGGAGAGTTAACCCATCACATGTGAAACATGTTTTTGAGTTCTGAGAATCTTTATGACTTTATTTGACTTTAAACTCAGAACACTGAGATTAATCTTAGAAATGAAATAAATTGTTCATGTGGCTCTAATCCTCTCTGTAAACTTGTCTTCAGATCAAACCAAAGGCTCCTTTAAGATCCAGCCACTGCTTTAAAAAGAGGAAATCGTCTGTGCGTTCATAATTGATATCGAATTTAAGATGGGTAACTACAAAAGCACTCTGTAGAAGTTTCTGCTAGTTCAGTAGGAAACTCCTTAAACCAGAAAAACAATACACTGTTGCAGTCGGTGCAGTGTCTCTTTTCCGAACTGCCCGACAGTGAATCCAGTCGGTAACAGTTCATTTGATAAGGTTTTCCAAAAGTCACACTTTGATAGCCAACAACACTTTAAAACCCCTGAAGAAGAGGGGCCGCCAGTTCTGAGCTTCCCCACATAGAACAAAGGCCCTTTCTGCTCCGATTCAGTCATTTTTTGTTTACAAACGTGTTAAAACGCTGTGTGGATGTTCTTAAACAGCAGGACATGCTGACATTACACACATTTTAAACACACTCATGCACTCATTATTCACCATTCATCTACCGTTCCTGTTCCCAGTATGGAGTCCTTATCTTATAAATAGCAGTGGCAATATCTGGTATATCATATGAAACCATAGCATTGTCGGTGAGTGTTGTGGTCCCATGGTGTAATGGTTAGCACTCTGGACTCTGGAACCTGCTTTTCAGGATCAGTTTAGTTTATGAGTCTGAGTCTATGATCTCAATCCCTTTAGTGCATAAATAGCGATTAGGCATCAAGTCACAACACCTTCTCACCTGATGGACTGTGTAATCTATAAAAAAAAAAAAAAAAAAAAAACTCTATGCATTGCCTCTATGCACTGCCTCGTATGTCCTGTCGGACCAGAACTTAGCTTTATGGCACTTAAAAATGCCAAATGGGAAATTGTAAATTGTAAGTCTTTCTGTGGAATTAAAGGATTTGAGACATAGAAATGTAATTGATAGAACGGTAGTGTACCAGGTCAGCCAACAACACAGCAACACAGTCGTAATTATTTGAATGGGAATATCAGATCTATCCATTCTAGTTCTGTGGGAGAGAGGTCCTTATTCAGCGCATGCCCAGTCTAGCTGCAAATCTCTACCAATCGTATAGGAGGAACAGCACAGCTCTATTTGCATCAGCTGCCTCCAAAACCATCCGCTCTGCTCCTCTCAGCTCATTCTCTGCTGTAAAGTACCGAGATCTCGTCATGCCTGAACCCGCCAAGTCAGCGCCCAAGAAGGGCTCCAAGAAAGCCGTGACCAAGACCGCCGGCAAAGGCGGCAAGAAGCGCAGAAAGACCAGGAAGGAGAGCTACGCCATCTACGTGTACAAGGTGCTGAAGCAGGTCCATCCCGACACCGGCATCTCGTCCAAGGCCATGGGCATCATGAACTCCTTCGTCAACGACATCTTCGAGCGCATCGCCGGTGAGTCGTCTCGCCTGGCTCACTACAACAAGCGCTCCACCATCACCTCCAGGGAGATCCAGACCGCCGTCCGCCTGCTGCTGCCCGGTGAGCTGGCCAAGCACGCCGTGTCCGAGGGCACTAAGGCGGTCACCAAGTACACCAGCTCCAAGTAAACTGCCTGGAACCACATCCACCCAAAGGTCCTTTTAAGGGCCACACACTACTTCAACTAAGAGCACATTTACTCACTTTTGGTATGGCATATACAGTCATTTTTTTTCTTATTTAATGTGTTGTATCAAATCAATTAAAACTACTTTTGCTGCTGCTGTGAGCTCCATCTATTGGTGTTGGGAAGTTCGAGGCTTCTGTCAGTCTTCTTGTTGATTAGTTATTTTAGTCATGTCATTTTGAGTCCGTCCATTTAAATTCATCAACATTTTTTTTTTTCTTAGATTGAGCTATCTGGTCTTCCGGGTGTTCTGTGTGCCTACACACTCGTTCGTTCATCAATTCCTTCCAGTTGAATCTTCCTCTCTGCCTCCTTAAAGCTGAGAGAGAAAACATAATTCTCCCCGTCGGGGAATTGAACCCCGGTCTCCCGCGTGACAGGCGGGGATACTCACCACTATACTAACGAGGAGAGGTGATATATTATAGGACGATGTCACGGGGTAGTGACACTTACGGGAGGTTCCTGCTCGACTTAAATCTGTTCTCTAAAACACTATGGATGCAATATATTTTTGGCCACAACGTGGGAGTCTATTGGCTGGTGGCGCTGTTCACACTTCTGCCGGGGGAAAAAATCGAAAAGTTTAAATGTTTAAACTCAACTTGGATGTTAACCTTGAATATGTGTTGTATTTTTTGTATCTCCTTGAATATTTTATTGCACTTTTTTAGGCCGTTTTCTACTATATCAGCTCTGATTTTAGAGATTTTCTGTGGAAATAAAGTTGTGTGTTGTAGAGATCAGACAGGAAAGGAAAAGGACAAGGTTGGAAGCCAGGAGGAGTGCACTTGGCTTCTAGTTTTTCCATCCAAACATATCTGCTTATTCATCCTTCATGGAACAGAACAGGCTTGTGGCCTCATCATCTCTTCATGACGGTATGGACTGACAGTGAATCAGAATCTGTGACTGCTTTCATGTTTCTTCACATCATTCAAAGCTCCTACAGGATGAAATAAGGATCATGATCGGATCGGATGAGACACATGGGCTGGAAACCTTAACTAAAACTGCCCAAACCCATTTGCATTCACTCTCCATGGGAGTTCTAAAACACTGCAATAATAATAATAATAACAATAAACTTTATTTGTATAGCACCTTTCATACACAACATGCAGCTCAAAGTACATCAATACAAGGCAGATAAAAGACGGCAGATAGAAGGCAGATAAAAGACAGATAAAATGATAAAAATCATATAAAAGAAGAAGCAAAATGCATTGCATTAAAAGAAACAAATCGAGTAAAATAGAAAGATAAAAGAACACAACAAATAGGCTACTCACACTTTTAGATGCACATTGTGAGTGAATCCATATGTTTTTCTTTAATTTTATTTTCCCCTGTCCTTCCTGATTCTACTCTTGATGATTCTACTCAATATATGTGACAGCTAACAGCATACGGCTCATTTCAATAAAATTCTAGCTTCTCCAACGGTTTTTCATGTTACCCCTTGAGGGGGTTTCAGAGGGTCCCTAGCAAATTGATGAATTGTTAAACTTCAGCATTATTTAATTTACAAGAAGTTAATAGCCTAAGTGAATAAGGAATAAGTGAAATCAGCTCTTTCATGAAGCCTAGGCTGACGTGTTGCTCATTAATGGGCCTTACTGTTAATAGTATTTTTTTGCAGAAATTATGAAGGCGGGATACACTATACTATCAATGAGATACAAGTGAAGCTATAGGGCCAGGTCAGATGTCAAAGGTCATTTGTAGTGGAGGAAATTCCCTGCTAGCATTCTTTAGCTAAAACTCCCTAAACCCGTTTGCCTTCACTCTCTATGGGAGTTATGAAGCATACACTACCGATGCGATATATTTTTGGCCACAACGTTGGAGTCTATGTAATTGTGGCGCTGTTCCCACTTTTACCTGCCAGAGAAACACCAAGCCCCTGTAATATGGAAATCCTACAATGAAATTTGGAAATACCTGATGATGATTTTGATTACGTATTTTTATCTCCTTATATATTTTACTGCACTTGGTTAGGCCGTTTTGTGTGAGTATTAAACTCTGATTTTAGAGAAGTGCTATGTTGTGCTATGCTAAATAAAATTGGAAAGTGTTTTGTAGAGATCAGACAGGAGAAGGAGAGGAAAATTTTGAACCAGGAAGAGTTGCCTTACTTCTTTATTACAACAGCTTCAGTTGTGCCTGCTTTGATTTCGGTCAGACTCCCAGTTGGCTGTCCACATTCAAAGCTCCTACGGGATGAAATAAAGATGTTTCCGCCCGGTCTCGAACCGGGGACCTTTCGCGTGTTAGGCGAACGTGATAACCACTACACTACGGAAACTGTTACAGCAAGCGGGACATCTCTCGGTGTCTAGACAGGATCAGCTCAGATGAGACAAACGCTAAACAGCATAATTTGTTCCTGTGTGTATGTGGAGCTACAAGGCTCTTTCTTTCTTTTTTCTTTTTCTTTCTTTCTTTCTCTTTCTTTTATCTTTCTTTTTTCTTTTTCTTTCTTTCTTTCTTTCAGCATTGAAATAAATAATGCAATTTTAATCTACTGAGCATTAAACATCCTGTATTGAAAATGTCTTGAATGGTTATATATGCACATGCAGACGATCTAACGGTGCTGGTCTGGGACAGGCTAGCTGTAGTGGATGTAGTCTTCTTCAGTCTGTCAGGAAGCATCATCTGCTAGGGTGAACTGGGCTAAATCAGAGGCACTGCAGTGCGGGGCGTGGAGTGAGGCTGAACCTCCACACCTACCGGGAGGGTTGCAGTGGGCTCAGACAGGCGTCAAACTGCTAGGAGTTTAGGCACTGAAGGTTGGGTCACCAGGAATTGGGAAGGCATGTCACAGAGCACTGCAGGGTGCAGATGGAGGGTGCTGCATGAGGATAAGTCATGGGGCCCTGGTGACCAACAGCTTCTTAGCACCAGTGGAGGGAGGGACCGGGAATGAGTGTCCTTTTTGCATGGCACTAGAAACTGTCACACATGTTTTTTTATGAGTGTCACCATATCGCCACTGGTGTGTGATCAGATCAAGTTTTTTTTTTAAAAGATAATAATATATTAGTTCCGTACCAGTCAGGCTTTAGAAAACAACATGACACCACAATAGCAGCAATGAAAGTCATTAATGATGTTATAAGTTCTTTGGATGAGAAGCAGCATTGTGTCTCTCTCTTTATTGACCTGTCAAAGGCCTTTGACACAGTTGATCATGACATCATGATACAAAGACTAGTCAATATAGGTTTATCTGAAAAGGCAGTAGAGTGGCTCAGAAATTACATGTCAAATAGAACATGTATGTCCAGTCTAATGGTGTGACATCTGATATTTTAACTATTCACAAGGGGCTGCCACAAGGCTCAGTCCTTGGACCTCTTCTTTTCACAATTTATCTATAATTTCATCTATCTATCTATCTATCTATTTAATTTTCATTCATATGCAGATGACACAGTAATTTATTCTTGTGCAGATTCATTAAATAAGGCTTTTGTGGAACTTCAATGCGCTTTTAATACTGTACAAGTGCAGCTGTGTCAGCTGAAGCTTATTATGGATGCTGATAAGACCAAGCTGATGGTATTTACCAGGTCACAGTAAGAGCCCCAGTCTTTACCTCATTTTACTACAATGCAGGATAAACCGATTGAAAAAGTGTCAACTTATGAGTGCCTGGGTTTTTTAATAGACAATGGTCTTACTTTTAGGTATCATATAGAGTCCCTGGTAAAGAGGCTTACTCAAGCTGGGTTTTTATTGTAGAAATAAGTCCTGCTTTTATTTTGAGGTGAGAAAAAGGCTTGTCTCAGTTACTTTTCTACCTACAATAGATTATACATTTTATATGTATGTCTTTACAAACTGTAAATCTATAAACTCATCACTGTATTCTCTATCGGAAAGTGGGTTGGCCTTCCCTGCCATTATGCAGGCTGAGTCACTGGTATATTTTTTATTTATAAAGCAGTACTGAAACAACTCGCATTTTATTTATGTATGTACATTGTCCAGCATACACAAAAGTTGCTTTTACTGAATGTAAAAATGTACAGAGTTTGGTAAAAAATGAATGGACAAAGAAACAAATAAATACATAAATACATAAATACATACATAAATACATAATTAAATAAATAATTGTGTATTCCAAAAGTTGTGAAGAGCTGAGAATAACAAGTTTTTGATAAGGATTAAGTATCAAACAGAAACACTGTAAATTCAGTACTGGGATAAAATCAGGAACAAATTTCAAATGATCTCCAAGCAACTGCTGTTACTCACAGAGTAAAGAGGCTGAGGTGTTTTAAAGGTACATGGAATGAGGCTGAGGAGCGCTGCTTTGCTTACCAGGTATCAAATAAATTGATCTTTGGAGTCAAGGTTTACATATCAACAGGCAAAGAAGGGAATGAAGCTCATTGTTTGTGGTTAAGAAAGCTGATCTCCCCAAAAGAATAGTCTTTGAAAGAAGAGGAAGAATAATCCAATTTTTGGGGAGATCAGCCTTCTTAACACAAACAATGAGCTTCATTCCCTTTTTACCTGTGGGTTTAAATGTAGTTTTCCACACATAAAAAAATAATAATAAAAAGATAAATACAGAATGATATTTCAGTCTAATGGACTTAAACTAGAGAGCATAGCAAGTTGGATCACATTGCATTGGAAGTCAGGATATTTGTGTCCATTGGAGAAAATAAATGTTTGGGCTACTTTAAAATCAGAGAATATCACAAACTTTAACAAAATATATTTTCAGTGTCATTAATCATGACTGCAGCATTCACCGGAGCCAGAAAGAAAACTCCTCAGGAACAATCTCTCACAGGAAGTCACCGGCAGATCAGTGTGTTTACTGACACCAAACAATCCGCCGATTAAAACAAAACAAATCACACCAATACATTACTTTCACTTTTATTCCCTTGTCAGACATTTCTGCTTACTGGACAACTGGTGCTGTTTGGAATGTGAAGCATATTAAACCATTTTAGGAGACGAAATGTGAAGAAAACCCGCTACGGGTTGAACGCTGTAACGGTGTTTCGGAGAGGTTTGAGGCTTTCCTGAATAAAATGAAAGTCTCCTCAGCGGTAAACATGACGTCATCCCGAGAGGAAAGAAGTTTCCTCACTGCTCCAATAACAGTTCCACTTGAAAACTGCTCCGATCTGCGTCTTTTATCCCTAAAATGTGGAAGAGAAAACACAAGTGTCGCCACATTTCAACAGGACAGACAGAGCGGCTGTGTGTGTTGAGTCTACACGGTCCTCATGCTGTGTATAAGTCCCGCCTCTTGCTCTGCGGCGACAAACAGTCCAGTCAGACTCTGTAGAGCTGTGAGAAGCAGACCAGACTAGAAGAGAACAATGGCAGAAGTCGCTCCAGCTGCACCCGCCGCTGCCGCCCCGGCTAAAGCGGCCAAACCAGCGAAGAAGAAGGCCGTGAAGCCGAAGAAGAGCGGCCCCAGCGTCGGTGAGCTGATCGTTAAAGCCGTGTCCGCCTCCAAGGAGCGGAGCGGCGTGTCTCTGGCCGCCGTCAAGAAGAGCCTGGCTGCCGGAGGCTACGACGTGGACAAGAACAAGACCCGCGTCAAGATCGCCATCAGGAGACTGGTGGAGAAAGGCGCTCTGGTCCAGACCAAGGGGACCGGGGCCTCCGGCTCCTTCAAGGTCGCCAAGAAGGCTGAGAAGGCCAAGAAGCCGGCTGCCAAGAAAGCAGCTCCGAAAGCCAAGAAGCCCGCTGCTAAGAAAGTCGCCAAGAGCCCGAAGAAGCCTGTAGCCAAGAAGGCTGCAGCTAAAAAGCCAGTAGTCGCTAAGAAATCCCCGAAGAAGGCGAAGAAGCCCGCAGCGGCCAAGAAACCAGCGAAGAGCCCCAAGAAGCCGACCAAGAGTCCCAAGAAGGTGGCGAAGAAGCCCGCTGCTGCCAAGAAACCTGCCGCGAAGAAGACTGCCAAGCCCAAAGTAAAGACTGCAGCTAAGAAAGCAGCACCGAAGAAGAAGTAAACGTCCAAGTGTCACTTCACCCACAAAAGGCTCTTTTAAGAGCCACCCACAACTTCATGGAAGAGCAGTTTCCTTATTTGTGTTTTTTTATTTTTTCATGATATAACCTATAAAACAAAAAAAGTTACTTTGTCACATATTGGAAATGTGGCAGATCAACCCCTCTTGTTTTTTCCCCCCTTTTGATTATAGATCAAAGAAGTATCCGCATATTCTGTGGATGAATTACACATTAGCACTTTTGACTTACTTACTATGTAATTAATATATAAATATGTAAAATACGTAGCATACGCATTACATTGTGTGATGACTCAAGAGGTAAGTCCTTTATTGTTGGATACTTATTCTAATCCCTTTGACTCAATGCCAGGTTTCACTCAACAGTCTTTCCATTTGAAAAAGAACAAAACAAACATGTTAATTTCCCACAATGTATTTTTTTAATCCATATTCTATACAGACAGAGCACTAACTACATAAATGCATCATAAAAACCTGTGCATATGAATGATAGAATATCTTATCACATGTTTAACTACTGCATATTGTCTACTTGTTTATAAATTGTTGAATATATTTTAATAAATTAATCCATACCTATAAGAAATGTGATTTCCATTCTTCACACACCACTTTTATTATTTTAGTTTATCTTTATATATTTCTATTGTTTTTCATTTAATCTTTAGTCTTTTTTTTACCATTATTTTGCTGGTTATCTTTTCCACATTTGAGTGAAAAAAGTGATTTAAAATACTTCAACAGTAAAATATATAAAATATTTGTCCTTTTCAGTAAAAGCCTTTTCTGCCGCCGTTAGACTCAGCCGCTGTGGAGGAGTGGTTTAGTTTGAATTTTGGGCGGGCTGCCAATAGGTGATCTGCTGAAGCACGCGCTCCCCTCGGGCAGACCAATCAGCGTATGGTAGCGCTCCGGCGCCGGCTATATAACGTCGACATTACGTCTCAAATCGCACATTTTCTTCTGCCGTTAAGAAGGAAGAGCTGAGCTTTGAGCCATGGCCAGAACCAAGCAGACCGCCCGTAAATCCACCGGAGGAAAAGCTCCCAGGAAGCAGCTCGCCACCAAGGCTGCCAGGAAAAGCGCCCCGGCCACCGGCGGCGTCAAGAAGCCCCACCGTTACAGGCCCGGTACCGTGGCTCTCAGAGAGATCCGTCGCTACCAGAAATCCACAGAGCTGCTCATCCGCAAGCTGCCCTTCCAGCGCCTGGTCAGAGAAATCGCTCAGGATTTCAAGACCGACCTGCGCTTCCAGAGCTCCGCTGTCATGGCTCTGCAGGAGGCCAGCGAGGCTTACCTGGTCGGCCTCTTTGAGGACACCAACCTGTGCGCCATACACGCCAAGAGGGTCACCATCATGCCCAAGGACATACAGCTGGCCCGCCGCATCCGCGGAGAGCGAGCTTAAACCCCCCTGCCAGACCACCAACACAACGGCTCTTTTAAGAGCCACCTCCATATTTACTATAAGAGTCTTTTCCACTGCAACATAACTATTCATGTTTAAAACTAATAAATACACAATTTCTTAACAATACATAATTATAATAATTATGTATATAAGCTTTTAACCCCCATAACCCATAATCATCGAACAAACATATTACTTATTTTATTTCAACAGTTAGTTTATATAACTTAGTGTTTATATGTTTATATAAATGTTATGTCAGCGTTAGATAGCTACTCTGAATGGGCTAATCTTTGGTCTTTATTTTTTTTGCTCTCCGATATGAGATTACCTAAATTTGAATGAAACCGCCCCCTTCACAAAAAAAACACAATATTTTTGTCTTATGATGCCCAGTTCTGACTTGAGATTAATAACAAATCTGAGTTTAAGGTCAGAATTCTGTGATTAATTTCAAAACTCAAATAAATTGTAAACTGCTCATGTGGCCCTAATCATCTTCTGTGTAGCCTAAGTCGGTTTTTCATGAGTCGTTTTATTTTGAAAATCCAAGACACTGCATAGCGGAAGTGCTGTGTAAACATGACACCAACAGTTTTCTGATTGGACGACGATTTTGAAGCTCCAACTGACCAATGAACAAGCAGCTCGAGGGACATATAAACCGGTGCCCGACAACAGCAATCCATTCTTTCGTTATCTAATCAAAAGAAACCAACCAAAATGTCTGGACGTGGCAAAACCGGCGGCAAGGCTCGTGCCAAGGCAAAGACCCGCTCCTCTCGTGCCGGTCTTCAGTTCCCGGTCGGCCGTGTTCACAGGCTGCTGCGCAAAGGAAACTACGCCCAGCGCGTCGGTGCCGGAGCTCCGGTGTATCTGGCGGCGGTGCTCGAGTACCTGACCGCTGAGATCCTGGAGTTGGCCGGGAACGCCGCTCGCGACAACAAGAAGACCCGTATCATCCCCCGTCACCTGCAGCTGGCCGTCCGCAACGACGAGGAGCTCAACAAGCTGCTGGGCGGAGTCACCATCGCTCAGGGCGGCGTGCTGCCCAACATCCAGGCGGTGCTGCTGCCCAAGAAGACCGAGAAGCCCGCCAAGAAGTAAACTCACCAGCTTCTCCACACCGACACAAAGGCTCTTTTAAGAGCCACACACTCACTTCAAAGAGTTTACATTACTAGTAATGTCAGTTGTATGTCAACCTTCACTATTCAAAGGCTTTTATGGGTTCCTATGTCTGACCTAATTTTCAAGAACGCTGCCATTTCAACTAGTGATTAAGCTCACTTGTAAAAACAATGTTTTTCAGCATTGTTTAATGTGGAATATGCTCAGACAAAACGGCTTTTGAGCTCCACAAATAATTGGGGAATGAGTGACATGAGAGCCCCAACTGTGTTGCTTTGTCTCCTGGCCGCCAATTTGACGTCATACATCATTCAAATTTAAAATATCCCGCGTTTTTAAACGTTCTTTACACAACTAGAACATGAATGAAATATAGTAACAATCAAATGTAATTTTGTGGGATGATTTAAACATGCTGCAGACTATTTCAGGTTATTTCAGCAACTGAAAATTATTATTGTGTCTGCATGTTAGTAGATATGTTTGAGGGTTTATCATCTCCTAATTCAAGCCTTTTTAACATACAATTTCAGGCCATAAACTCAGAACTGAGTTGCTTTGTGAAGCAACTTTGTCAGTTTTGTTGTTTGTGGGGCAAAAGCCCTCCAATCAATAATCGCATTAACATTTGTAGTGAAGTTAAACACATACATGCTCAAGTGATATTTTCTAATATGTTGTGATGAAAGGTTGTATTTGTAGCGTTGAGAAAATTAAGAGAAATCATGTCGAACAAAGTCTTGCATTGTTATCCTTTTGAAAATAATAATTTGTCACCATGTCATGTTAAAGTAATAAGTTCTGCTGTTAGAAAGTGATTCATTAGAGACAGAATGGAGACAGACTGCCAACCACTGGTTTCAGCAGACTGTTTTCTTTAAGATGCCATATGAGGGCTTAGAGCCAGAGGGGCGTAAGTGCGATTTTGGGCGAATATAAGTATTATATATCACACAACACAACTGAAATCATGACCCATAAGTTTTAATTACACAAAAACTGAAAGCCATAACAGTTAAAATAGGGTTTTGCTTGATGTCAAAAGGGCGTAACTGCACTTACGCCCTTTTGACACCAAGCAAAACCACTTTTGACACTGAACAACCATTGTGGGTAGAGGACTCTAACAGCACTTAGGTCAACTCAAAATGCATGCTGACGTAAGTAATGCTAGCATGGCAGCATGATCACTTCATTTTTAGTATCCTATTCATATCCTAATTAATATTCTAGGTCAATTATTAGATGAATGTCAATATGTTAATATTCCCATGAAATACTTAGGCCTAAAGATTCAAAATGTTATTTTTATAATGTTAGGAGTGTGAACTGGTCAAGATGAGCTCTGATAGTCAGACTGCTAAAAGGCGTATTTCAGTCTTTTGACATTTTTAAAAGAGTTAACAAATATAATTCAACTGCTAAAAGGCGTATTTCAGTCTTTTGACATTTTTAAAAGAGTTAACAAATATAATTCAACTTAAACTGTAGCAGTATTGTTTTTATAGTAATGCTCAATCTGATAACACAAAAAGTTAAAATATTGTGCTTAGTATGTGGTAACGGCAGCTGATCCAAGTTTGATCAAAATTTGTTTTGGCTTTCGGGTTAGACACACTTACGCGCCTTTGGCTCCAAGCCCTCGATATATCCAGTCTGACTTACAGTAATATTTAATGGAATCGTTCTGAGTATTTTCATATGATGTTTTTTGTTCTGGACACCTCGTTTAATTTATCTTTTTTCAAATGTAAAAATGTCAGTTTGCCCTGGTGATTCAGCTGAAAACATTAAACATTATGATTCAGGCATATTTAGACATGATAATAAACACCAAGTCATAGAACTGGTAAAAGAATGAAGAAATGCCAGTCAGAAATAATCTTGTGTGAAATGTTCTTGCTTTTATTTTTGAAGGCAAACTGGCCTAACCGGAAATGCGACTGCCGAGCTTCTGCTAACTTGACACAGCTGAAGTTCCGTTGGCCTGCAGAGTTTGGCGCCGCCCAGCAAAGCGCGCTCTTTCCTTCCTCATTTACGTCCGCAAAGAAGATTTAAACACTGAAGCTTACCGAGGTTTGGTATTCTTCGGAAGGAAACCTTAAAAAAAAAATGAGTGGCCGCGGAAAAGGAGGAAAGGGACTCGGTAAAGGAGGCGCCAAGCGGCACCGGAAAGTTCTCCGTGATAACATCCAGGGAATCACCAAACCCGCCATCCGCCGTCTGGCTCGCCGCGGCGGAGTCAAGCGCATCTCCGGTCTCATCTACGAGGAGACCCGCGGGGTGCTCAAGGTCTTCCTGGAGAACGTCATCCGTGATGCCGTCACCTACACCGAGCACGCCAAGAGAAAGACCGTCACCGCCATGGATGTGGTGTATGCTCTGAAGAGGCAGGGCCGCACTCTGTATGGCTTCGGAGGTTAACGCCATTTACCGGACAACATCAATTCAATTCAATTCGACTTTATTTCAGACACATACAGGTCCATATCAGCAAGACATCATCAAACATCAAACACAAAGGCTCTTTTAAGAGCCGACCACTTCTTTAAAAAGAGTCGATCCTTTATTTACACTTTCAGTTCTCACGCTAAAAGTCTGTCTACAATTGCCTCAGCTATGGTTCAAAACACCCAAACATGAAGAGAAAAATATGCTTGTTTCTCATTATGTAGAGGTATCACACCGTGTTTTTCCTTTTTTGGTTTTTGAGTTAAATTACACTTTCATAGAAAGAACAAACTGCGTATCTGCTCCAATCAAACAATCATTTATTTAGACATATGTGTTAACATGGTTGTCAGTCACCAACAAAAGACTAACACATATGCACGGATTTTAGTTCGGCTCTCAACACGATGCAAATTCATGTACTCCTGCAACGGCTTCTGGACTTAGGGGTGGGTGGGGCCTTGTGCACTGGGTCAAGGCCCATAAAGAGTCCCTGTTAAAGAAGTACTCTCTGATGAGGTTGTTTTAAACACAGGGGCCCCGCAGGGCTGGGTTTTACCTCCAGTACAATTCTCTGTGTACACTAATGAAATGACACTACACAACAGCAATTTCAAGATATTTAAATATGCTGATGACATGGCTTTAGTGGGTCTTTTCCATAAAAACGATGATGTCTCTGATTAATTTGCTCAGGTTTCCAAGTTTGAACAGTGGTGTAAGTCCAGCTCATTGTTAATTAATGTTGGAAAAACAAAGGAACTTATTCTAAATCAAGCAGATCCACTCTCATCACTGATACTGTGTGACCAAACTGTGGAAACTGTCAACTGTTTTAAGTATCTGGGAACACACAAACTGAGTTTCACAGACAATGTTGATTTCATATGTAAGAAAGGTAGTCAGAGACTGTTTTTAATTAGGAAACTGAAGGGGTTTGGGGTTAGTCTTGACATTTTGGAAAAAGTGTATGTCAGCCTGATAGAGAGCATCCTTGTTTTTAATATCTCTGTCTGGCATGGGCACTTGACTTTAGTAAATAGAAACAAGCTGAACAGGATTGTTAAGACAGCAGGGAAGATAGTAGGCCGCCAACAAAAGCCATTAGATGACCTTTACAGCACAGCTGTACACAGGAAAGCCCTGTCAATCATCAATGACAAGACACATCCCCTCCACCCTGAGGGGATACCATTCTATTATATTATATTATATTATATTCTAACGCTGTGGATGAACACCAACACCAGAGATCAGCCCCTCTGCACTAATTCACCATTCATGCTGTTCCAGTTCCCAGTATTGTGGAGTCACCATCCCATCTGCGATACTACTATACAAGCTACACTATCAACAGCAATAATAATAATATATCATGTCATATGAAATCGTCCCAGCTCCAGCAGGCAGCAGATGTGTTTTGGTTCCATGGTGTAATGGTTAGTACTCTGGACTCTGAATCCACCCACTTACTTCAAAAGAGTTGTCCTTATTTATTGTAACATAAGTTGCGGTTATTTTAAGTTGCCTACAGTTTTCTACAGCATGACTGACAGCTAATATGTAACGAAGAACCTTCATTATTTAAAAAGCCTTTAATGAAATATGTATGGCCTAATTTGGTATGGTTTTCTTTCCCTTAGATCCCGTTAACATCAGTTTAATGTTGTGCATGTCTTTCTTTTTGCTGACATCCAATGTGCTCAACGTTAATATCAAGTACATAAACGGGGTTAGGGTTAAAAACAAAAGCACTGAGCGCCAAATTTAAATGAGAAGAGTACAGGGTACCGCGTTTTTAAACAAGTCCATATGAAAGTAATTAATAGGCCAACAGTAAACTAATAATAAAAAATCTAATACAATAAAAATGTTTTAATTATTTGAACATGCTTCTGACAATATCAGGTTATATCAGCATGCTAAAGATTTAGGCTAGTTATATTTATGTCTAAATGGAAGTAGCAATAAAAATAATGTATTGCATTTTATTTGTTTTTTTTTTATTCACAGTGAATCAAAGTGCTACAGAGTTAAAAACAAAATGTACAACAAAAATAAAGAAAATAATCCCTTAAAAGCCTGGATAGAAAGGTTTTTAGGCCTGTGAAAAGTTCAAGGTCTGCGCTGCCCTTAGATGGTTAGCGAGGCTGTTCCACAAGCCTGGTGCAGCAGAGCTGAAGGCCAGATCCCCCATGGTGCAGAGCTTGGTACTGGGGAACCGGACAAGCAAGCTGTTAGCCAGATCTGAGAGTGCATAACCAGTTATTTTAGATAGGGAGGTCCATAGGTGTAGTGCTGCAACTTTTAAATTAAGCAGGGAGGCCACATTTTTTAAAGAAAGAAATTAAGCTAATCTAACATATGTGTATAGAGCTCTTCATCCTTATGGGTCGGATTCTAAGGCTAGGGCTTGAGGCAAAAGAGACAGTAGTTACTCTGGTTATACACTCCACAAGTTTCAGACTTTGAGGGAGGCAATATTCGGATTGAGTCACAAACTTGTTGGATTCTGCTTTTCTTTGGAGTGTGGAGACGTGTCTCTTCCTTGGAGTGTCACTATATAGTAAAAATGGAAAGGCGTCCCCAATGTACTGGTGTGTGTGCTGACGAAAGTCCTCAATTTTGTCTTAAGTAAACACACGTCCATGTGAATCCACACGTGACAATCAGCTGAATAATAGTATACATGTAAGCAGGTTTGAACACACACTCTTAGGTACCTCAGCAGCAGTTTCCGTAGTGTAGTGGTTATCACGTTCGCCTAACACGCGAAAGGTCCCCGGTTCGAGACCGGGCGGAAACAACCTTATTTAATTCTGAATGAACAGGCGGTGAAGAAATAAAAAACGTTCTCAATTAACCGTTAAAATCAATCCAGACGTTGTAGAAATCTGATTCACTCTGTCCTACCGTCATGAAGAGAGGATGTTCTGCTCTATGATGGATTAATGTTTAGATGGAAAGATAGGAGCAATAAAGTTTCTCCTCCTGGTTCATGGAAAATCTCCTTTTCTCTCCCGTCTGATCTCTACAACAGCTTTGTTTCCATCTAAGATCAGAGTTTACGAAGCCTAACCCTAAAATAAGAGACACATTCACATTTGGACGTTCCAATAACAGCTGAGTTAGACATTTAAACTTAAATTTTTTGAAGTCTCTCCCTGGTCAGTAAAAGTGTGAACAGCGACAACCGCCCATAGACGCCAACTTTGTGGCCAAAAATATATTGCAGCCACAGTTTTAGAACTCCCATAGAGAATTAATGGAAACAGGTGTAGAGAGGTCGCAAGTGTCGCTACGACGTGACCTTGTCCAAATTTATCAAGCACCTCTCCTCGTTAGTATAGTGGTGAGTATCCCCGCCTGTCACGCGGGAGACCGGGGTTCAATTCCCCGACGGGGAGAAATCTGTTTTCTCTCTCAGCTCTATGGAGGCAGAGAGGAAGATTCAACTGGAAGGAATTAATGAACGAACGAGTGTGTACGCACACAGGACGCCCGGAAAACCAGATAGTCCATTTAAATTCATCGAACATTTTTTTCTTAGATTGAGCTGACTCAAAATGACATGACTAAAATGACTAATCAACAAGACTGACAGAAGCCTCGAACTTCCCAACACCAATAGATGGAGCTCACAGCAGCAGCAAAAGTAGTTTTAATTGATTTGATAGAAAACACATGAAATAGATAACAAAAAATGACTGTATACGCCATACCAAAAGTGAGTAAATGTGCTCTTAGTTGAAGTAGTGTGTGGCCCTTAAAAGGACCTTTGGGTGGATGTGGTTCCAGGCGGTTTACTTGGAGCTGGTGTACTTGGTGACCGCCTTAGTGCCCTCGGACACGGCGTGCTTGGCCAGCTCACCGGGCAGCAGCAGGCGGACGGCGGTCTGGATCTCCCTGGAGGTGATGGTGGAGCGCTTGTTGTAGTGAGCCAGGCGAGACGCCTCACCGGCGATGCGCTCGAAGATGTCGTTGACGAAGGAGTTCATGATGCCCATGGCCTTGGACGAGATGCCGGTGTCGGGATGGACCTGCTTCAGCACCTTGTACACGTAGATGGCGTAGCTCTCCTTCCTGGTCTTTCTGCGCTTCTTGCCGCCCTTGCCGGCGGTCTTGGTCACGGCTTTCTTGGAGCCCTTCTTGGGCGCTGACTTGGCGGGTTCAGGCATGACGAGATCTCGGTACTTTACAGCAGAGAATGAGCTGAGAGGAGCAGAGCGGATGGTTTTGTAGACAGCTGATGCAAATAGAGCTGTGCTGTTCCTCCTATACGATTGGTAGAGATTTGCAGCTAGTCTGGGCATGCGCTATACAATGACCTCTCTCCCACAGATCTAGAACGGATAGATCTGATATTCCCATTCAAATAAATGCGACTGTGTTGCTGTTGTTCGCTGGCCTGGTACACTAAAGTTGACAGAAAAAGACTATACATTTTTTTTAAACGCAGCATTTGTGAATGAAATTCATAAAGTCTTTGCGTTTTCATGATAAAATCATCGTTCTGATGAACATGTCAGTGTCACGTAAACGTTACAACTTTCTGAGTCTCACACACTGAAGACAAACTCAGGCACTTTTGGTTACTTCAGTTTCTCAAAAATAAAATCTCATAAAACCTTCAATTATCTACCTAAGCTTTATTGTCATTTTGTCAGGAATCATCATCTGAACATTGTTGTAAACATCACTTTAAGGAATTTAAAATATTTAACATTTTTCCTAGGATGTCAGAGGAAATGGTCATTACCACTACATCATCAATAATTGTTTAAAACTTTTAAAAAGTGAAAAGTTAGTGCTTTTAACGCATTTTATGTTACTTCATACCTTACTTCTGATGTCTAAGTGGTTAGAAATATTTTAATTTGATTTAAACATGTTTTAAATCTTTAGATGTGCAACCTTTTCAACATATTCCTAGATCCTGTCAAGAAAGATAAAATTACTCCAACAACACGTCAATGACTCATGTTTTTTTAATAAAATGTTAAGGAAGGGCTTGTAATATTTAAAAAAAAACATATATGAAAATGTCTGATTTAAATAATTTGTTAAAAATGTATCTAAAAATATGTCATGTGTTGGTAATGACGAACGGTTGTGGTAATGACAAAAAGTTTTGGTAATGACATCTAGAGAAAATTACAGCATTAAACTCACATATTTCTTAAGAAAATATTCTTAAACCTTAAAACAATTCTCATTTCATTATAAACCAATCTGTAACTGGTCAGGCTAGGCTAACTTGCTTGCCAAATTTTCAAATGTAATTTAGTAAGTAATATTTAGTAAGAATTGCATAAGGCGGATGGGAGACTCCATACTGGGAACAGGAGCGGGCGGAGTAATGGTGAATAATCAGTGCACAGGGGTTGAAATGCGTTATAAATACATTCAATTAATATGAATGAGACAGCAATTTATTTGAAGTGAAATTGTTTCTCTGGTGTTGAGGTTCATCCACAGCGTTTCAACACGTTTTAACACAAGATGAGTGGGAGCAGAAAGTCGCTTTGTTCTCTGTATGAAGCTCAGAACTGGCTCTTCTTCAGGGGTTTAAGCACAAAATGTCTTCGGCTATCACAGTGTGACTTTTGGAAAAGCTTATTAAATAATGATTCACTGTCGAACATAAACAGCCATTGTATTAAGTATAACGGTAGGTGATTTGTTCTTAAGGTTTACGGCGTGTTATATTGAACTACAGCGGAGGCAAAACTTTTATACTTCTGCACAATACTCAAGTCAGAATCAGGATTATAAACGCACAAAGGATTTCCTCTTTTAAAAAAAGAAGTGTTTGGCTCTTAAAAGAGCCTTTGTGTTTGGTGTTGTCCGGTAAATGGCGTTAACCTCCGAAGCCGTACAGAGTGCGGCCCTGCCTCTTCAGAGCATACACCACATCCATGGCGGTGACGGTCTTTCTCTTGGCGTGCTCGGTGTAGGTGACGGCATCACGGATGACGTTCTCCAGGAAGACCTTGAGCACCCCGCGGGTCTCCTCGTAGATGAGACCGGAGATGCGCTTGACTCCGCCGCGGCGAGCCAGACGGCGGATGGCGGGTTTGGTGATTCCCTGGATGTTATCACGGAGAACTTTCCGGTGCCGCTTGGCGCCTCCTTTACCGAGTCCCTTTCCTCCTTTGCCTCTTCCGCTCATCTTGCTGCTTTTCAAAGTCAAGAAACAATGATATAAACCGCTCCACCGAGCTCGTATATAAAGCTGATCTGAGGACGTGAGTGAAGCAGGAGGCGCGCGCTGTGCGGGGCGGGGCGGGGCGGCCTCTCCTGCAGCTTAAAGAGACACCGCACGATCAGTTCGCATCATGAATATGAATACAACAAAACACTTTACGGTTTGACCTGCTGACTGTCTGCTCTCATCCCCTTTTTGCAGAAGACTGAAACCATACAATACGAAACCAAACCCCTTAACTGTGTCCCTGAAATGTCCTCAATTTCCCTATTACATAAAATATAATTATCAACTTATTATTATTTATTTCTTATTAATGATTCACTAAAAATAATATAGCCTTAAAAAAGTAAGGTTAGTATCATGGGTTTATTATTATTCATGATTCGCAGAGACGTAATTAAGGGATTTTCATGACTTTTGTGGAAATGAATGGAAAAGTTCCTGTCTTCCTGATTTCCTTAATTTATTAGAAAATAAGGAGTCAAGATTAAGGGGGTATTTATTTTAAGTGGTTACTGGTGCTTCTTTGGGAGTTAAGAGTAGCTGTTAAAAGATGAACTTTTACTTTCTCTCAAGTCATTCACATTTCTTTGACTCATGTTAGTTGATGGAGAGGAATGGCATTTGTGGACCAATTTAGCTGTTCTATGAAAACTACATTAAACTAAAATTCCAGTGTCTTTTCAGTTAATAGCAGAGATATCAGGTTCGTCTGGCTGTATTGGCTGATGTTCAAGCTGTCAATATGTTTCGAGCCACCACGGCAACCAGAAACTCTTAAAAAAAAAAAAAGAAGAATTACATATGAGTCTGTCTCTGAGATACTGTGTAAATTACAATTTTAGAGATAGTATAGAAGTTAAGAGCCTTCACTCTGCAGTCACAAGCTCGGTTCAAATCTCACCAGAGAGTCTGCAATACACTGAGAGACAGGGGGAGTGATCAAAAGAAAAAATAAAAATAAAAATACCCGGCATGATAGTAGCCTACCAGTATTTGTGTCACATTTTAATTGATTTACTGTTATTGTGTGTGTGTGAGAGAGAGAGTATTGGAGTTGTCTGTTTAGTATGTTGATATTACCACCTTTCACTCTATTCTGACACTTTCCTTCTTTGCTAAAGCAAAAAAAAAAAAAGCAAATCATTTGGGTTATCATAACTGATGTAAACAGGAATTTCTTTACTGAAACAAACTATGGGATTTTGGCGGGATGTTTATAAAAAATGATTCATCAGTGACGTCAAACTGGCGGTCAGAAGACGGTGGGGGGGGGGGGGGATTCCTGTTTATAATCCTCTCAAAGGTCCTAAAAATGAAGGTAATATTCTCTCTCCAAAGCAGAGACAGCCTATTCATAGTATTCCCGTGATGTCACATGCATTTCCTACTAATATGGTGCTTCACAATACACACAGCTCGTTGGCTGTTTGTCATTTGATTGTATATTCAGCCAACAGCGGCCTGAATATACGCTGAATGCCGTGAGTATTGGTTACGGCAGTTGTAGCAGGCTATACAATGTGGTTATTTGCAGCCAATTCATTAAGAAAATACAGTTATATTTGCATTGTAAGAATCAAAAAAAACGTGTATGGCGCACAGGTTGGTGTCCTCAAAGAGGCCGACCAGGTAAGCCTCGCTGGCCTCCTGCAGAGCCATGACAGCGGAGCTCTGGAAGCGCAGGTCGGTCTTGAAATCCTGAGCGATTTCTCTGACCAGGCGCTGGAAGGGCAGCTTGCGGATGAGCAGCTCGGTGGATTTCTGGTAGCGCCGGATCTCTCTGAGAGCCACGGTACCGGGCCTGTAACGGTGGGGCTTCTTGACGCCGCCGGTGGCCGGGGCGCTTTTCCTGGCAGCCTTGGTGGCGAGCTGCTTCCTGGGAGCTTTTCCTCCGGTGGATTTACGGGCGGTCTGCTTGGTTCTGGCCATGGCTCAAAGCTCAGCTCTTCCTTCTTAACGGCAGAAGAAAATGTGCGATTTGAGACGTAATGTCGACTTTATATAGCCGACGCCGGAGCGCTACCATACGCTGATTGGTCTGCCCGAGGGGAGCGCGTGCTTCAGCAGATCACCTATTGGCAGCCCGCCCAAAATTCAAACTAAACCACTCCTCCACAGCTGCTGAGTCTAACGGCGGCAGAAAAGGCTTTTACTGAAAAGGACAAATATTTTATATATTTTACTGTTGAAGTATTTTAAATCACTTTTTTCACTCAAATGTGGAAAAGATAACCAGCAAAATAATGGTAAAAAAAGACTAAAGATTCAATGAAAAACAATAGAAATATATAAAGATAAACTAAAATAATAAAAGTGGTGTGTGAAGAATGGAAATCGCATTTCTTATAGGTATGGATTAACTTATTAAAATATATTCAACAATTTATAAACAAGTAGACAATATGCAGTAGTTAAACATGTGATAAGATATTCTATCATTCATATGCACAGGTTTTCATGATGCATTTATGTTAGTGCTCTGTCTGTATAGAATATGGATTAAAAAAAATACATTGTGGGGAATTAACATGTTTGTTTTGTTCTTTTTCAAATGGAAAAACTGTTGAGTGAAACCTGTCATTGAGTCTAAGGGATTAGAATAATACGTATCCAACAATAAAGGACTTACCTCTTGAGTCATCACACAATGTAATGCGTATGCTACGTATTTTACATATTTATATATTAATTACATAGTAAGTCAAAGTGCCAATGTGTAATTCATCCACAGAATATGCGGATACTTCTTTGTCTATAATCAAAAGGGGGAAAAAACAAGAGGGGTTGATCTGCCACATTTCCAATATGTGACAAAGTAACTTTTTTTGTTTTATAGGTTATATCATGAAAAAAAAAACACAAATAAGGAAACTGCTCTTCCATGAAGTTGTGGGTGGCTCTTAAAAGAGCCTTTTGTGGGTTACGTGACACTTAGACGTTTACTTCTTCTTCGGTGCTGCTTTCTTAGCTGCAGTCTTGACTTTGGGCTTGGCAGCTTTCTTCGCGGCAGGTTTCTTGGCAGCAGCGGGCTTCTTCGCCACCTTCTTGGGACTCTTGGTCGGCTTCTTGGGGCTCTTCGCTGGTTTCTTGGCCGCTGCGGGCTTCTTCGCCTTCTTCGGGGATTTCTTAGCGACTACTGGCTTTTTAGCTGCAGCCTTCTTGGCTACAGGCTTCTTCGGGCTCTTGGTGACTTTCTTAGCAGCGGGCTTCTTGGCTTTCGGAGCTGCTTTCTTGGCAGCCGGCTTCTTGGCCTTCTCAGCCTTCTTGGCGACCTTGAAGGAGCCGGAGGCCCCGGTCCCCTTGATCTGGACCAGATCGCCTTTTTCCACCAGCTTCTTGATGGCGATCTTAACGCGGGTCTTGTTCTTGTCCACGTCGTAGCCTTCGGCAGCCAGGCTCTTCTTGACGGCGGCCAGAGACACGCCGCTCCGCTCCTTGGAGGCGGACACGGCTTTAACGATCAGCTCACCGACGCTGGGGCCGCTCTTCTTCGGCTTCACGGCCTTCTTCTTCGCGGGTTTGGCCGCTTTAGCCGGGGCGGCAGCGGCGGGTGCAGCTGGAGCGATTTCTGCCATTGTTCTCTTCTAGTCTGGTCTGCTTCTCACAGCTCTACAGAGTCTGACTGGACTGTTTGTCGACGCAGAGCAAGAGGCGGGACTTATACACAGCATGAGGACCGTGTAGACTCAACACACACAGCCGCTCTGTCTGTCCTGTTGAAATGTGGCGACACTTGTGTTTTCTCTTCCACATTTTAGGGATAAAAGACGCAGATCGGAGCAGTTTTCAAGTGGAACTGTTATTGGAGCAGTGACGAAACTTCTTTCCTCTCGGGATGACGTCATGTTTAGCGCTGAGGAGACTTTCGTTTTATTCAGGAAAGCCTCAAACCTCTCTGATACACCGTTACAGCGTTCAACCCGCAGCGGGTTTTCTTCACATTTCGTCTCGTAAAATGGTTTAATATGCTTCACATTCCAAACAGCACTAGTTGTCCAGTAAGCAGAAATGTCTGACGAGGGAATAAAAGTGAAAGTAATGTATTGGTGTGATTTGTTTTGTTTTAATCGGCGGATTGTTTGGTGTCAGTAAACACACTGATCTGCCGGTGACTTCCTGTGAGAGATTGTTCCTGAGGAGTTTTCTTTCTGGCTCCGGTGAATGCTGCAGTCATGATTAATGACACTGAAAATATATTTTGTTAAAGTTTGTGATATTCTCTGATATTAAAGTAGCCCAAACATTTATTTTCTCCAATGGACACATATATCCTGACTTCCAATGCAATGTGATCCAACTTGCTGTGCTGTCTAGTTTAAGTCCATTAGACTGAAATATCATTCTGTATTTATCTTTTTATTATTATTTTTTTATGTGTGGAAAACTACATTTAAACCCACAGGTAAAAAGGGAATTAAGCTCATTGTTTGTGTTAAGAAGGCTGATCTCCCCAAAAATTGGACTATTCTTCTTTCAAAGACTATTCTTTTGGGGAGATCAGCTTTCTTAACCACAAACAATGAGCTTCATTCCCTTCTTTGCCTGTTGATATGTAAACCTTGACTCCAAAGATCAATTTATTTGATATCTAGTAAGCAAAGCAGCGCTCCTCAGCCTCATTCCATGTACCTTTAAAGCGCCTCAGCCTCTTTACTCTGTGAGTAACAGCAGTTGCTTGGAGATCATTTGAATTTTGTTCCTGATTTTATCCCAGTACTGAATTTACAGTGTTTCTGTTTGATACTTAATCCTTATCAAAAACTTGTGATTCTCAGCTCTTCACAACTTTTGGAATACACTATTATTTATTTATTTATTTATTTATTTATTTATTTATTTATTTATTTATTTATTTATTTATTTATTTATTTATTTATTTATTTATTTGTTTGTTTGTTTGTCCATTCATTTATTTATCTATGAAGTCTCAGATGGACCCGATTCTTGCTGAATAATTTAATAGGAAAAGAGAAAAGACAACTTATTTCTTATCTTATCTCTGTCACGAATCAGACAAGATAAATGTGTTTGTTTCATTGTGTCCATTGTTTGAAAACTGTGATGTAACAAAGTATGTTAAAAATGTATTATCTGCTGTTTTTACAAACATATGTTTAATTTAATTTACAGGCAGAATGCCTCATTGACATTAAGAATCTCTTTTTCAACAGGGACCTGACCAAGGAAAGTAGCACAAAGTTACAGATGCTACAACAAACATTACAATTACATAACATTACATCATTATACATTATTAACAAACATTCATTACTGAAAGCAATTTCCACTATGGAAAAAAAAATACAATTTTCACTTCCCTCCCTACCTCTAACCATTGCTTTAAAATCATTCAATGAGACAAACTCCTGTCATTTCAGCTCCTTCTGGAGCTCTTCCACACCACAGGGGCTGGGAACTGAAATGTTTTACCAAACTCTGTACATTTTTACATTCAGTAAAAGCAAGTTTTGTGTATGCTGGACAATGTACATACATAAATAAAATGTGAGTTGTTTCAGTACTGCTTTATAAATAAAAAATATACCAGTGACTCAGCCTGCATAATGCCAGGAAAGGCCAACCCACTTTCCGATAGAGAATACAGTGATGAGTTTATATATTTACAGTTTGTAAAGACATACTTATAAAATGTATAATCTATTGCAGGTAGAAAAGTAGCTTGAGTAAGCCTTTTTACCAGGGACTCTATATGATACCTAAAAGTAAGACCATTGTCTATTAAAAAACCCAGACACTCATAAGTTGACACTTTTTCAATTGGTTTATCCTGCATTGTAGTAAAATGAGGTAAAGACTGGGGCTCTTACTCTGACCTGGTAAATACCATCAGCTTGGTCTTATCAGCATCCATAATAAGCTTCAGCTGACACAGCTGCACTTGTACAGTATTAAAAGCGCATTGAAGTTCCTCAAAAGCCTTATTTAATGAATCTGCACAAGAATAAATTACTGTGTCATCTGCATATAAATGAAAATTAGATAAATAGATAGATAGATAGATAGATAGATAGATAGATAGATAGATAGATAGATAGATAGATAGATAGATAGATAGATGAAATTATAGATAGATAAATTGTGAAAAGAAAAGGTCCAAGGACTGAGCCTTGTCGCAGCCCCTTGTGAATAATTAAAATATCAGATGTCACATCATCAAACTGGACATACATGTTCTATTTGACAAGTAATTTCTGAACCACCCTATAGGGTGCCTTATACTGCCTTTTCAGATAAACCTATATTGACTAGTCTTTGTATCATGATGTCATGATCAACTGTGTCAAAGGTCTTTGACAGGTCAATAAAGAGAGAGACACAATGCTGCTTCTCATCCAAAGAATTTATAACGTCATTAATGACTTTCATTGCTGCCATTGTGGTGTCATGTTGTTTTCTAAAGCCTGACTGGTACGGAGATGGCGGAGATGGCGGCGCGTGCAGACGCAGCGGCTCGGCTCTCTCTCTCTCTTCTTTCCTTTTACCTTTTGAACCGCTGGCGTCCGGCAAACGGTCCAGGACAATAAGATCCCGCACCAATAGACTGAGGAACAGCTTCTTTCACAGAGCTGTGGCCTCCATCACACCCCTCCCTGCCCAGCCACAGAACAGATTACAAGAACTGTGAGCGCACACACACACACACACACACACACATCAAAGACTGTGACATACACACACATACATATCAAAGACTGTGACATACACCCCTCCACCCTCAGAGACTGCTACCACAGACACAATTTATAAACACAAGGATTTAACATCTATCTATTTATAACATTCAACCTTTGTAAATTTGTAAATGTGTAAATTTAATTTAACTAGTGCCTTTTATTTTCATTATTATTATTTTTTCCATATTTCATTGTAGCATTTCCATATTACAGGGGCTTGGTGTTTCTCTCACTTGCCGGTGGGAACAGCGCCACCAGCCCATTGACTTCAACGCTGTGGTCAAAAATATATCGCATCCGTAGTGTTTTAGAACTCCCATAGAGAATGAATGGAAACGGAAACTCCCATAAGCGTCACCGTCACGTGACCTGATCCCTAAGACGAACACCTCTCCTCGTTAGTATAGTGGTGAGTATCCCCGCCTGTCACGCGGGAGACCGGGGTTCAATTCCCCGACGGGGAGAAATCTGTTTTCTCTCTCAGAGCTTTTTGGAGGCAGAGAGGAATCTGAGCTCAGACTGATGGAGACACTCCTTAGGAAGATTGGTCAAACGATGTGGCTCTGTTAAGGCTCATGAATAAAAAAAAATATGAAAATACAAAATAATGTTAATTCCTAGTTAAAGACATCTGTATATGTAAATGAAATACATTTAGTGATTCACTATTCACAACATACATTCCTTGTAATAGCCACGACCCAAGTGTGACTATTCCTGTTGAAAATGGTCTAGTGAATTAATGTCCGTCCCTTTAAGACCAGCTGAAACTTTGTGTTTGTCATTTGTTTAAGAATAAGACGTTCTGTGATTGGTCCATCATAATATTATGCTAGCTAATCAGAATAGGTTTTGTTTCAGGACTATTCAGTACAGCAGCATGTTCGGGAGGGAGCAACTTACCTCACATGCGCCATTGGGTTAATTACCAGACCATGCAGAGTGTGCGTGACTTGAACAAAGTAAGAAGTTATTTCCTATCTTTATTTCATGTTCAAATATTAGTTATAGTCCATGGTATGTTTATTGGGTGATAATTGTAGTTCATAAAAATAGCGTAACTGCCGTGCTTTTCATACTAGTAGAAAACGTGCATAAGTCAACCCTGTTATAGTTGTGCTATATCTATATATTTATATTGGAATATTATATCTATTATTGTAGGTTAATGATTAAAGTGCAAATGGCAAGTAAGTTACATGTCAGATTACTTTAGATTGTATTAGCTGGAACTGAATGTAACTCATCTGTTTCGCCTTACTGGATACCATTAGTGATCATTAAACGCCCTCTAGCGGACGTTTATATAACTGCATCTCTGAACATTGTATTGGAATGGAACTCTGCTTGGTATAGGACATTTATTTGTAGTTTATAAATAGTGCAATTCATTGAAATTAATGTATGCTCCTTTTTCTCATTGTAGACCACACTCAAGACTATATTCCAGTCTAACCCAATGTAAATGGAGTCAAATAAAGATTTGAAAGGACATCTAATGTGTATTAATCTCTGACCGGATGCCCATGGTGCACTGAAAAAAATAACTTGTAGGATTTACTTGATAAAATCTTTGTAACAATTTGCACTAATACTTTTTAAGTAAATTTTACTGCTGTAATATCAAGTACAACTCACTTGCCAGTATCAAGTAAAATGTACTTACCACTAAACTTAACATTCATGAAGATATTAAGTAAATGTTACTTAATTATATTTAAGTTATAAGTTATATTTATTTAAACTAATTAAGTAAAGTCAATTAAATTTTTTCATAGACAGGAACGTCGCTGTCATCAAAATATTAAGTAAATCTTATATATCTGTAATATTTACTGTTATGAATTAAATAAGTATATTTTATTATATTTTTTCTGTTTGACATTTTCAATTACTTAGTTGTTTTAAGTTATATTACTCACTATAATTATGTAAACGTTGCTAATTTTCTTTTGATAAATGTTACCAAATAAATGTAATCACTTTCTCTATGCATTTAATATACTTTTATCACAAATCACACAACTAAAATACAATATAATTACAACTGTTTATTTTGTCAACAAACACCAATCACCAACGTTCACATCACCTGGTAAAGTCTGGAAACAAGTACTTAAAGGTGCCTTCAGTAAAACCTCTGATCGTTTGGAACGACAACCATGGAATTAACCTTGTACAATTCGACTATGTGGAATAGCTTTATATCAGGGCATTTCGTCGCTGAATGTTGGGGGGGGGGGGTAACAGGGGTAACAGTGGCATGACTGGCATTAATCAACAACACATGCATACCCCCACTGATATAGAATGGTCATTTTTGCTCTATTGAAAAAGTAAAGTATAACTGAATGCTCATTCAAGTGTCTGCTGTTCTGTAAAACAATTCACTCCATTCACCAACATGAACTTATAAAAAATATAAAATGGCTAATTTTTTGATCCTACAGTATACACTGCATTTCAAAATAGGTTGTTTTTTTGTTTTTTTACCCCAGGGGGCATAAAATATAGAAGGGCATATCACATGACAAAAACAACAGGATGATGAGATGAGGTAGACAGAGCTAGGTAGTATTGACATAACCTAAATTCTAAATAGCAATATTTTTAGAATTAGCAACATTAACAACCAATGTCACTTAACTGCTTGGTCAAATCCCACCCCTACCCAATGTTCTTGTCTCCAAGTATTATACCTTATCAAAGTTAAAACAGTCATCGATTTGTCAGTAAATATTGCAAAGATGTGTTTGTGTCAATATTACCTTGCTCTTAAAGATAAATCCACTGCATTCAACACAGATCTGGAATGGTGCTTTTCAAATATTCAATTAAAACCTTACAGCACTCGGTGCAATTGCAACATTCAAACCGGCACTCTGGATTAGTGCACTTTAAGTATGCCATTAAAACCTTAAAGCATTAAAACATTTTGATCGACAGTTAAAGGTGTTAACAGTTCTAGATAAAGAATAAATGTTAACTTTTTCTTTACCCTTTATCTGTAATAAACATCAATGACAGAAAGACCAGGTGCCTTAGTTGACACAAAACGGAAAACATTTCAGACAGACAACTTCCCACAACTAGTTAGCCAGGGCGAAGTTGAACTCAAAGGCAAGGTGCTAATTCTTGGCATTTCTCCACAAGGGTGCGAGCAGGACAACATCACTAAAGCCCCACATTACTATTTTTTTCAAGTGCCTTACATACTATTGGGGCCAAGTGTTTATATTGAAAGGGATATTGATATTCACACTGGTACACAATACATTACCATTCCACTGTGATTATTTTTGCATCCATGCATTATTTTTGCATTAAACCATCTTACAAACAGCAATATAGTTTTCAAAGTCAACAAGTCCTGGCCATATTTGACCACATCCAACAGTCTTTTGGAGAGTTAAACCTGAAGAAGACCGCTGCAAGTCTGTGTGTCTGGACAGTGGAAGGTCCATATAAACACAAGCTGCTGTATGTGAGCAGAGGGTCCAATGGAGCTGACTGTATCTTTGCAAGTTGTTGTTACAGTCATTTGCAAGATGGAGAAGTGAGTTGGGGTGTACCAGCAGCCGAGATTGTACAGTACTTGCCATGGCGATAGCATTTAAGACAGCAACTTCAACTTTAAAGCTTGTACTTTTGGGGACAGCTTAATCCCATCCAGTTCTAGGAAAAGTTTCTCAAAAGAAGAAACACCTCAAAAGTGTAGCGCAGTGTTGGGGGGGTATACAAGGTTGAGGGCATAAATCAGCCCCATAAGCAGCGTGCAAACTTTAGCAGTACTGCCGCATCCTGGCAACATCTCCTTGCCTTCAAGAAGGATGGATACATCCCGTGGATCCTCTCCATCAGCACCATGGACAACCAGGATCTTGACGATGTGTTGAGTGGCACCACTATGGCTGTCCTCCTGCATACAATTTACAAGAAAAATGTTGACAATTCTATTGAGAAACAAACTAAAATAGAATTGCTCAGATTAAATTAAATCAGATTAAATTGAGTCAAATCTATTTTACAGTGAGCCGGCATTAGTAAAACAGCCATAAATTGTGTGCCTCTGCACCTTTACAGTGCCAGGAAATCCTATGGCTTTGTAACCCTAGAGCACGTTCAATGTTTGTGAATCTACTTAATTTGAATCATTGAAAAATATCCATTTAGTTTGTTCTTCCAGATGATATAAGATTTTGTTGGCTTTTTCAATGTACCATTTGGGCCATTGCTGAGTGGAATATCTCCATCCCTTCGTCTGCCTTCCTGTCTTACTTTAGGGTTAACTTGCACTTTAAATGATAACACATTAAAATTTTAAACTGTGTCAAAAAAAAAAAAAAAAAAAAATCATGCTTTACCAGGCAATCTTCAAAAAGTTCCTCTTCTTTCTCGCCAAGGTACAGTATGAGGCTGCGGATAACAGCTTCACGTCTCATCTCAATGCTTTGGTTCTGTGAACAGATTAATATTGTGTCAATACTGAACCATTATTCATACACAATGAACTGTCAGGTGAGAACACAAGAGCATACATGTGCAAGGAGCAGTGATTTGAGCACACGGAGCAAGAGCCATGTGTGGAAAGATGGAGCGTACAGGGGCATTGAAGCTACCGAGTGCAAGGATTTGTGCTGTATGTGTACGCATGGGGCAGTGTGCGTGTGTGTGTGAGAGAGACAGTAGGTCCGTCTACCTTCAAAAAAATGTGAACAAGCACACCTGACTCAGTTTGTCCAGGAACGGCCTCAGCTTGGTCCCCACGACACCTTCCTTGGCCTTCATCAGGGCAATACGTTTTGGTGTGTAGTGGTCAAGTTTGTACATGAAGCTCTGCTCCACGGAAATTGTAGTTATTCTCCTGACTTCCTCCTTGATCTGAATTGACAAAAGATACAGGTAGGTAAATTCTGTATAGGGCGTTTTAAACCCTGTAGATATTAATGGTGGAATGAACAAGCTAGCAATTTTTACAATGATCAACTCAAAAAGAGGAACACTAATTTGGCTTCCAATTTTAACTGTGAGAGACGAACATTTCAAGTTTATTTATGTTCATGTGTTCAATCAGGAACAGTACTCCATAGTATATATCATAAAAACAAATTATTGTTACTGCCCAATGGAGCAGGCAACATTTTTAAGGGTTTATAGATTCACCTACCTCAGCTTCACAAAACAAAGCAGTTTTTGCATGACCAACTCATAACATAGGAAGCCTACTGTTTCTCCCTGTTGACACCGTTGAAACCCATCAATCTGTCCTCCTCCCTAGACCTCAACTGTCCACTGTATTGGCTCGTCCTAAGAGTAAGGTCACCCTGTAAATGAACAGACACAATTTGTGATATTAAAACAATGATATAAAACATTTAGCCACAATTTTATATTACATTACGCAGTGAAGGATAGGGAAAAATAACAACAGCAATATTATATCATGCATACATAGATTTCTACTTGCCTGACTAATGTTGCAGCGTTAGACCAATCACTCACTCCACTGGCTCATCCTGCAGCGTATCCTGGGCCTGACATGTGATACCACAACTCACTGCTGTACTGTTCTGCTTCCTGTTGATAGAAACATATGTTTATAAGACTTTGTTTTTTTAACTAACAAATTACAGATGAACTTCATGAATATAACATATAGACTAGAAAGCATTATACTGTGAAAGGTTGAGCTCCAGGTCGCATTTGTTACAGGCCAGTCTTGCCCGGTCCAATAATGGCGGCTGACATCAATTAATGTTAACGTTACATTTCCTCTCCTCTGCTTTTGACTAACCCCCCCCCCCCTCTCTATGGCAACTTTTATGCCTTTAGTTTTATAGAAGTGAAATAAATAGCGGAGCTTTCCTGCATATTTAACACTACGTGTGGATGCGGTTGTTTTTTTCTAATCTGGTAATATTAGCTAGCTAACAGTTATAACTAACGTTAAGGTAATTATTAACAGTAACATATATGGCATCAAACAAACAAGAATCAAACTATCAAAATGCACACAGACCCATATAAAATCTAAAACAGAAAGGCAATAACTTACCCGAGATAACCCAGGCATGGAGCACCTCCGTGACAATCCCAACCGTCTCTGACTCTGATCCAACCGGATCCAACCGGAAACCAACCCAACAAATCGCGGGTCTCTTGTCTTGTCCAAAGGCGCATGCGCGGATTCAAACGCGCTATACTTTTAGATTAAAATTTACATAGTATTTTTAGGTTTATGTGCAGTGACTATAAAACATTTAAATATTATGAGTAAATCTATAATAAAACTTACTCTTCCCACACAGTTAATTTATTACATGAATAAAATGAGTATATATTTAAATTTTTACTTAAGAAATTCTAGTTCTCACTGAATCTTAATATTACAATGTAGAAATTATGACAGTTAATTTAATATATTTTACTCGACCACAAAGTTCTTTTTTTCAGTGTGGCTGTAAGCAATCCAGAATCATCATAGAGTTTCTGAAACCCTTCATAACAATTCCTGTAAAGAATAATTACCGTAAACAAAGAAATCCAACTAAGCTATCAGTTGTATTTAGTATACAGAGTGCTAACCATTAAACCATGGAACCACAACACATCAACACTACTGTCTTAATTTTTATTTTTGTTTTTATTTTTTATTTTTTTGTAAAGACTCGAAAAACCAGTGTCAAACCATGACAAACTCGCAACTGTCGGTTATTTCTCATCATCGTTTTTTTTGTTTTTTTGTTTGTTTTTGCTTCTGCAGGTGAAAAAACTACATCTTTATTATATCACTAAAAGGCATTATGACAATTTACGTGTATCTCTTTTTAATATAGGAAAAAAGAAGAGAAAGGAAGTTCAAGTCTATGATTATGTGTTTGAAAACGACTTAGAATTGATGTCTTGGAATTGATGTCTGCTCTATCACTGCTGTCTTTACAGGATCATGTCATGATATATGCTTGATGTCAGATTGTTATTCATATCATATCTCAGATATGTTTAGTATCAACTGCATGACATACATCACATACAAGGGACTGGAGCGGACAGATGCATCATGAATGAAACGGAAACAGAAAAAACAGAAACTGCCCCATTTATATTCTAGTTTATTATAAATGTTCAATCATGTGAAAGGAAAACATAGAAACTGCTTAAGTGATCATGATATTAAACAGAGCCTAACTATGGGGATCAGGGGGCTCTGAGTCTGGAGCCATGTCAGAGTATACATAGAGGTGAATGAGTAGCAGGGAATAGATGAACGGGGGACGGGGATAAAGAGTTCTGCAGAATGTTTTTTTCACATGCAACAAGTCAGTGTGACAGATTGGGGATAGGAGAACAGGAAAGAGTGGGTGACAGCCAGTGTTGAGTTTTGGCCTAAATTCAGTTAATATGAAAAAAGTTAAGTACAATATGTGCAATGTAATATGTGCAATGTATATTATATACAGTATATATATATATATATGGAGCAAGAACCACAAACCCAATGGAATTTAGAATCCTGCTGCAAGGCATGAATGAGTGAATGTTATTCCATTTCTGTTTTTATTGTACATCATGTTTTTATTGTTAAATCCCCCTTTGCTTCTCTTCTTATGCATATCATTGTTTTTATGCATCATTTTTTTATCTCTTAAGTTAAGTGCATTGTGCTGCATTCAAAATGTGCTATTAAAGATTGATTGATTTATTGATTGATTGATTGATTGATTGATAGATTGATTGATTGATTGATTGATAATTTCCACAAAAAAGATGTAGGCTATATTTTACATTTTTTCTTCTTTTCTTTCTGGTTTCTGGTTCTGGTTTCTGTTTGGAAATGTCTTAATAAAAATCAATAGTTTTATTCTAAATGTTATATAACCATTTTATAACCATTCAAGACATTTTCAATATAGGATGTTTACTGCTCAGTAGTAAAAAAAAAAAAAAGTAAATAAATAATAAAAAGAAATGTGTCTTTGTGTACAGTTAGTCATGGAATTCTGGACAAAATCATATCTAACAATAAAAATATCCTCAGATTTGGGTCTGAGAGATAAAATCTCATCAAATTGAAATTGAATGAATGAATTGAATGAAAAAAGTTGAGAATCACTGATGTAGGAGCTTTGAATGATCTGGACAGCCAACTAACTCTCTGAATAAAATCAAAGCAGACACAGTTGAATCTGGAAAACTTGAGCAGATTAAAAGTTGTATTAAAAGACGGAAGAAAAAGTTCTGTGGGAGAGAGGTCCTTGTTCAAGATGATGATGATGATGAAGCTGTAGAGTGGGTTGGGACAGTTTTTAGGTATAGTTGTGTGTCATCTGCATTGCAGTGGAATGATATTCCATGCCAGCTAATGACACGGCCGAGGGGGAGTATGTAAAGGGAGAACAGGATGGGGCAGAGAACCGACCCTTGAGGGACACCACAGGTGACGGGGTGTGTCTGGGACTTTGCATCTCCCAAAGAGACATACTCAGTTCTTCCAGAAAGGTAGGACTGAAACCAGTTCAGGACAGAGTCAGAGAGCCTGATGGTGCAGTGGAGGCTCTTAAGGACGATGTCATGATCAACAGTGTTGAATGTGGCAGTCAGATCAAGGAGGATCAGGAGAGATGGGGAGTCAGCATCAGCTGCCATCAGCAGGTCGTTTGTAACCCTGACCAGAGCTGTTTTCAGTGCTGTGAGCGGAATGGAAGCCAGACTGGAACTGGAAAAGAGGTTTGTTGAATTTTAGATGGTCCTGAAGCTGAGCAGCAGCCACTTTTTTCCAGCACCTTGGACAGAAATGGGAGGTTGGTAATAGGCCTGTAATTGGCAAGAACTTCTGGGTCTATGGGCTTCTTGAGAAGAGGTCTGATGACAGCAGTTTTTAGAGCAGGTGGAACATGACCAGCCTGGAGGGAATGGTTTATGACTTGGGTGATCAGGGGACACCCAAGTGTTTCTCCTTGGCAGGTAAAAGTGGGAACAGCGCCACCATCTATAGACTCCAACGTTGTGGCCAAAAATATATTGCATCGGTAGTGTATGCTTCAGAACTCCTATAGAGAGTGACAGCAAACAGGTTTAGGGAGTTTTAGCTAAAGAATGCTCGTGCAGAATTTCCTCCTCTACGACTGACCTCTGACTTCTGACCTAGCTTCACGTGTCTCTCACTGATACTATAGTGAGTAGCCCACGTTTATAATTTCTGCAAAACTAAACCATTAACATTAAGGTCCATTCATGGGCCACACATTACATCAAAGAGCTGATTCACTTGTTCCATGTACTTCAAGAAAGACGTCTGCTCAGAAAAAAACACCTTCATCTACCAACTAACTTAGATTAGCAGCCACCACCAAAGGAGCCATTCTGTTGTTAGACGTTGGAAACATTTACCTTTCACTAACCTGATTTCAGTTATGAAATTTAATCTGTACACTAAAAAGGGCAGTAGATTAAATATAGCTTTTGTTCTCTCCTTTGACTAATTAAACACAAATAGCATGACTAACTCCACAAGTTATATTCTTCGTTCATCTTCGTTTCATTGCACCAGGTGTCAGCAGTAGTTTAAATTGTGCTGTAGTAAAATGGTAAAGTCAGTGAAGGAAAATCTTCCTGAAGAGAAACACTCTGAATTCATTGCAGCTTTCTTTGTAAATTATATGTGACTGTGGTATATATGGATTGGAAAGATATAGTTTTGAGCAATCTACCAAAAAAACAACTCTCAGAGGACATAAAGCAACCTGTAGGCTATTCAAACAATAAGCAAATATTTATGTAGTCCTGTACATTGCAAAATATCCTAATAACATTTCTATATCTAATTTTCTTCATCCATGCATGGCCTAAACAAATATGATCTGTTAGGCCTACCTACATATGTTTAAATATCACAAATGGATGTGTTTTTAAATCTTTTATTATTCCTCCATTATTCTGTTATTCAATTTCTGGTTTTATTGTGTCTTTTATTGTGTCTCGTGTTTTTATTCCTTTTGTTTTTTGCCCTTATGTCTTTTTATGCATCATTTTTTTTACCTCTAATGTTAAATGCATTGCGCTGCATTCAAAAATATACCATATACCATGTAGGCCTATTTACTTTTTTAGATAGGCCTAGATTATATATATATATATATATATATATATATATATATATATATATATATATATATATATATATATATATGCGTGTGTGTGTGTATATATGTACATATATCATATGTATATATATATATGGGGTTTTTTTATGTCTTAATTTTATAATTAAAATAAAAGTTGTATTTGAAATGATTATTCTTTCACTGCTGAAAATAAGAAAAAAGAAAGAAAGAAAGAAAGAAAGAAAGAAAGAAAGAAAGAAAGAAAGAAAGAAAGAAAGAAAGAACCTTGTAGTTCCACATATGGGCTACACAGGAACAAATTGTGGTTTTCAGTCTTCTGTCTCATCTGATCTGATGTCTGTCTGGACACAGAGAGACACAGTAGTGTTTTAGAACTCCCATAGAGACTGAATGCAAATGCTTTTAGGCAGTTTTAGCTAAGGTTTTCAGCCTTTGTGTCTCGTCCGATCCGATCGTGATCCTTATTTGATCCTGTAGGAGCTTTGAATGATGTGAAGAAGCGAACTAAATCAGAGTGAAATGAAAGCAGTCACAGTAGATTCTGATTCACTGTCAGTTACCGTCATGAAGGGATGATGAGGCCACAACAGCCTGTTCTGCTCCGTGAAGGATGGATAAGCAGATATGGTTGGATGGAAAAAGTGGAAGCCAGGTGTCTCCTCCTGGTTCAAATTATCCTTTTCCTCTCCTGTATAATCTCTTTAGAACTATCCAAGTACCAGTTGAGTTAAACATTTAAACTTTTTTCATTTCATTTCATTGTCATATTCCCATATTACAGAGGCCTAGTGTTTCTAGCCGGAAAAAGAGGGAACAGCGCCACCAGCACATAGGCTCCCACATTGTGGCCAAAAATATATTGCATCCGTAGTGTTTTAGAACTTCCATAGAGAATGAATGGAAACAGGTGTAGAGAGGTCGAGCAGGAAACTCCCGCGAGTGTCACTACCACGTGACTTGGTGCTTTCTTTAAGCACCTCTCCTCGTTAGTATAGTGGTGAGTATCCCCGCCTGTCACGCGGGAGACCGGGGTTCAATTCCCCGACGGGGAGGAATCTGTTTTCTCTCTCAGAGCTTAATGGAGGCAGAGAGGAATCTGAGCTCAGACTGATGGAGACACTGAAGAACATTCAGCTGGAAGGAAGGAGGGTATGACCGGATAAATGGACTCCGTTATAGTCCAACTCAAGTAGGCTAATCCTTGCCCGGACTGAAATTAGAGTCATAGTTAATTATAGATAGGTAAAGCTACAGTAGCTGAACTGGTAAGTCAACCAATAGTGAATGGCGTGAAGAAAGGTTGTAACGTGCTTGGTCGTTTACGTTGCTCCAAGATAGCATAACAGAGCCAGACGACATCAGTATTGGGATTTCACACATGTACCACTTTATTCACCTATACTTGTCAGCCATACAATGCCTGGTCTCTACGGCACTATAATCTCTCAACATACATGTAGACTGATATAGTTTAACACGTACCAAATCGTTACTGAAGACACAAGCTACTCGTCGGGAGACAGACTGGGAGTAGTACTCAACCTGTGACTGTAACTCTCAGTAAAAACAAGGAGCGCCACCCAGTGACCCAATCCGTCACTGCAACCAAACAATGTTCCAAAAGCACAGCAGGCATATTTGCGACTGTTACTAGGTAGGCTATGTTACTGATTTATTATAGCAATCTCAAGCATTAAACAGAAGTTTGATCTTTCATCATGTTGCCATGAACATGAGTAGCGTTTGGAATTTGTCTTCAGAGTGTGAGACTCAGAAAGTTGTAATGTTTAACTGACGTGAAGCTGTTAGAAGGCAAGTCTAAGCGAAATACTACAACAAATGGTTCTACGGAATACAAAACAATGCTTTCTGGGGCCAGTTGCATAAAGCTAGTTTAAGACTAGTCTAAACCTTAGACTGGTCTTAGATTCTCAGGTTGGACTAGGTTCATTCTATCTGTTACTTAAATATGACTTATTTTGAGGTAGGAGAGATAGCCACCTCCCCCCTGGCTATTCTTGAGTTAAGAATTATGTTGCTATGGCAACGAGTCGGCCTAACTGTCAGAGCGGGAAGTTTAAATACTGAAGCTGTTTCATAAAGGATGGCATCTTTGGTTTTTGGAAAGGACCTGAAGAAGAGAGAGTCTTTGGAGACAGAAACAAACCATTAGAGATGTACAACAATCAAGAAGTAGCAGGAACAGGTAAACATAAGTGTCTATAGCAAGTTTGACTTAAGGTCACATTTAAGTCTAAGTCTGGGTTTATCTTTATGCATCTGGCCCCAGGACTGTGAAACAACAGCTTGAACAATGATGTGGCTCTTAAGGCCACATTGTCTGGCCACCTCAACACTGGCCCTGCTATCTTTGCTGGAGCTTGTCATGCTTTCATACAGTGATATATATATTACTGTCATATGTGTTTAGTAAGAATTGCATAAGGCATGGTCCCTTCACATACAAGGGAGTGGAAAAGATAGATGCATCATGAAATATATGGAAATCTATGTTAATACAGACTTGTGATTTATTGTAAGTGATGGAGAGCAAAATGGGTCACCATGAAAAATGTGTTT
This sequence comes from Centroberyx affinis, assembly GCF_046629955.1. Taxonomy (NCBI): domain Eukaryota; kingdom Metazoa; phylum Chordata; class Actinopteri; order Beryciformes; family Berycidae; genus Centroberyx; species Centroberyx affinis. The sequence continues at coordinate 42,975 of NW_027278829.1, read as the reverse complement.
ACACCTCGAAACGCTTTGATGTGTCTCTGTCTAATCAGTGTAAAGAACTAGTGATGTGTCGGTCGTGAACGAGTCGACTCTATGAGCCGGCTCCTCTAAGTGAACGATGAGAGCCGGCTCCCGTCTGAGAGCCGATTTCTTTTTTTCTTTATTTTATTTTGTAAATTAATACAGGACAGAATGATCTTTTCGCCACGCTGCTCGGCCACGCGCACTCCATGCACTGACTGAATGTTGTGTTGATGTGTATGTGTGTGCGACCAATCACGTGTGATGACAGACAGAACAGCAGAAAACAAGATGAGTGACAGTCGCATACGAAGTAGCATTTGGATGCATTTTAATAACATAGAGACCTAAAGGCAGAATGTAGTGCTTGATGTTTTTACATTATTTAAGGTTTTTATACCAAACATAATGTAAAATTATGGTATTCTGGAAATTATAAGATTTAGTATAATTACATTGAATAATTTAAGTGATAAATGTGCACATATACCAATCAATCTAATCTAAATTTGGCTAAATTATAAAAGCCAGAAGTGGTACTAAATGAAGAGCCGTTTGGGAGCCGAAAGAGCCGGCTCTTATTGCTGAGCTGAGCCAAATGATCTGGCTCACTAAAAAGAGCCGGAATTCCCATCACTATAAAGAACAACACAATTTTAGATTTAGGGAAACAGATCTCCCCATACCAAAAGTGAGTAAATCAGCTCTTTGTTGAAGTAGTGTGTGGCCCTTAAAAGGACCTTTGGGTGGATGTGATTCCAGGCGGTTTACTTGGAGCTGGTGTACTTGGTGACCGCCTTAGTGCCCTCGGACACGGCGTGCTTGGCCAGCTCACCGGGCAGCAGCAGGCGGACGGCGGTCTGGATCTCCCTGGAGGTGATGGTGGAGCGCTTGTTGTAGTGAGCCAGGCGAGACGACTCACCGGCGATGCGCTCGAAGATGTCGTTGACGAAGGAGTTCATGATGCCCATGGCCTTGGACGAGATGCCGGTGTCGGGATGGACCTGCTTCAGCACCTTGTACACGTAGATGGCGTAGCTCTCCTTCCTGGTCTTTCTGCGCTTCTTGCCGCCCTTGCCGGCGGTTTTGGTCACGGCTTTCTTGGAGCCCTTCTTGGGCGCTGACTTAGCGGGTTCAGGCATGACGAGATCTCGGTACTTTACAGCAGAGAATGAGCTGAGAGGAGCAGAGCGGATGGTTTTGGAGGCAGCTGATGCAAATAGAGCTGTGCTGTCCCTCCTATACGATTGGTTGAGTTTTGCAGCCACACTGGGCATGCGCTGAACAAGGAACCCTCTTCCACAGAACTAGAATGGATAGATCTGATATTCCCATTCAAGTACGACTGTGTTGCTATGTTGTTGGCTGGCCTGGTACACTAAATACTACAGAAAAAGACTATAAAAACTTTTTGAAACGCAGCATGTGTGCATGAATTCATAAAGTCTTTCATGATGAAATCATCAGTTTGCTGAACATGTCAGTGTCAGTTAAACATTACAACTTTCTGAGTTTCACACGCTGAAGACAAACTGAACTACTACTCATTTTAACTACTCATTTTCATGGCAACATGACGAAAGATCAAGTTACTGCTTCATGCTAGAGATTACTATGATAAATCAGTAACACACCTTTCTATCTATTATATTTCTGTCTCAAATCATTCAATTCCACAGAAAGATTTAATGCCTAATCCGTATTTACGCAGTAAAGGGATTGAGATTCTAGATTCAGATTCATGAACTAAACAGACCCTGTTAGTCAGGTTCCACCGAGATTTGAACTAGGATCGCTGGATTCAGAGTCTGCATGAAGTTCAGAACTGGCAGGCTCTTTAAGCATTTTAGCAGAAAGTGTTGTTGGCTATTAATGTGTGATTTATAAACAGTATATTTTGTTTCATTTTTAAAAACAGCGCGGAGGCAAAACGTTTCTGTGAATACGCTGTGTGGGTATTTGTTAAGTTTCAATAATTAAAACACAAAAAGGATTTCCTCTTTTAAAAATGAAGTGGTTGGCTCTTAAAAGAGCCTTTGTGTTTGATGTTGTCCGGTAAATGAAGTTAACCTCCGAAGCCGTACAGAGTGCGGCCCTGCCTCTTCAGAGCATACACCACATCCATGGCGGTGACGGTCTTTCTCTTGGCGTGCTCGGTGTAGGTGACGGCATCACGGATGACGTTCTCCAGGAAGACCTTGAGCACCCCGCGGGTCTCCTCGTAGATGAGACCGGAGATGCGCTTGACTCCGCCGCGGCGAGCCAGACGGCGGATGGCGGGTTTGGTGATTCCCTGGATGTTATCACGGAGAACTTTCCGGTGCCGCTTGGCGCCTCCTTTACCGAGTCCCTTTCCTCCTTTGCCTCTTCCGCTCATCTTGCTGCTTTTCAAAGTCAAGAAACAATGATGTCAACCGCTCCGCCGAGCTCGTCTATAAAGCTGATCTGAGGACGTGAGTGAAGCAGGAGGCGCGCGCTGTGCGGGGCGGGGCGGGGCGGCCTCTCCTGCAGCTTAAAGAGACACCGCACGATCAGTTCGCATCATGAATATGAATACAACAAAACACTTTACAGTTTGACCTGCTGACTGTCTGCTCTCATCCCCTTTCTATGGAAGTCCATTCCCGCCACTCAATAAAATGGAAAACGACTAAATTCTGACATTATATTTCACAAGTCTGACTTTTTTCCTTGTAAAAACTCTGAGATATAAACTCAGAAAATAAACAGAAAAGTCAGAATTGTGAGGAATAGTCAGAATTGTGAGAAATAAAGTCAGACTCGTGAGATAAAAAGTCAGAATTCGGAAAAAAAAGTCACAATTTAGTCGTTTTTTATTGTATTGAGTGGCGGGAATGGGCTTCCATACCTTTCTGCCGAAGACTGATAATACGAAGCCAAAACTCTTGATTTGATCTCTGAAATTTTTCTCCATTACATAAGCATCAATTATCCATTAAAAATAACAGCTTTAAAAAAGTAAGGTTAGTATCATATGGGTTTATAAAGGATTTATCCATGGGTTGATTCACAGAGACACTAGTAATTAAGGGTTTTTTAACGCCCTTTACAGGTTATGTAGAAATGAATGGAAAAGGTTCCTGTCTCCCTGAAATTTACATTGAATTAGAAAGTGAGGAGTCAAGATTAAGGGGGTGTTTTAGGAGGTTTCGATGAATCCACGCCATTAATAACTCCCTTGATTAATTTTAAGGGGGTTTTGCATGTATTAAGGGGTGAATTAATGTAAATTAATGAAAATGTAAGGTTATTTTAAGGGATTACTGGTCCATAGAGTGCTACCTCTTTGGGGGTTAAGCAGCTATTAAAAGATTAACTTTTCCTTTCTCTCAAGTCATTTCCATTTCTTTGACTCATATTCATGTTTATATTAGGGGCCTCTGGAAATTTAACTGGTTTGGGCAGATATGGACGAGATTCCGGTCAGAGAATCGGGTCAGAGAAGATTTTCAGTTCGATAGACAGTTGGATGTGTGTGGTCTACAAAGAGAGAAACAATAACAAAACATATGAATAGTATATGAATTAACCGCAAGTATACAGATGTTTCAAACCTTTACAATACCGCTTTAACAAAACTGTAACATCGGCTATCCTATTAGCAGCAACAATAAAGCTATTCTTAATTACTCAGCATTAGCAATGAACCTATCACAATATTAAATGATTCCAACTGGATGGTGTTTATGATACAGCCTGATGATAACCATTTGACCATTTTAATAGTATAGGCATGTATACTTCTCAAGATAATTCTCAAATAATCAAACTAAGTGTTAATACACATCACAAGAAGGCGACCAGCAATTATAACGTGTTGACCAAATAATCAAAGGCAAAATATATCCGCCATGCTGTGCGCTCTCAACTCAATTAACACTGGGAATCAATTACTACCAAAACGGTTATATACTCGCTACGGCTCGTTAAGCTGTCTCACAGTCACGCTAAACTCACTGCAGGCTTTCTCACAATGTTAGTAGCTGGAGAGGAAAGGCATTGGTGGACCAAGTCACTGGTGAACTTAGTTCTACGAAAACTACATTGAAGGAAAATTCCAGTGTGTTCTGAGTTAGTCCCAGAGATATCAGGCTCGTCTGGCTATTGGTTGATGTTCAAGCTAAGGAGCCATCTGGGCAACGGAGATGACTCAGTATTGGGGGGGAAAAAACAAGAATTAAACATGAGTCTGTGTTTGAGATACTGTGTAAATTTACAGTTTTATTTATTACAGATTCCTCTTTAAATAAGTCCTTTACTTTGGTACGTTGTGGCAACACGTTCAAATCTCGCCAGTCTGCAACACTGAGAGAGGGGGGTGATCAAAATTATATATATAGGATACAGTATATATTCAGCCAAGAGCTGAGCTGAATAGCCTACTCAAGTATGTAGTGAGTATTGGTTGTTGTAGGCTATATACTGGATGTTATTTGCAGCTAGTTTAAGGAAACGTTTAAAAAAAATGAACGTTACATGTTTGTAGTACGAAGCTAGATGAATTTGCACAGGGAAACTAATGTTAAAATAATCATTAGTCGGGAAAACTCTTGTTACGTGAGTGTGTGGCTCTTAAAAGAGCCTTTGTTTCGGTGTGGAGAAGCTGGTGAGTTTACTTCTTGGCGGGCTTCTCGGTCTTCTTGGGCAGCAGCACCGCCTGGATGTTGGGCAGCACGCCGCCCTGAGCGATGGTGACTCCGCCCAGCAGCTTGTTGAGCTCCTCGTCGTTGCGGACGGCCAGCTGCAGGTGACGGGGGATGATACGGGTCTTCTTGTTGTCGCGAGCGGCGTTGCCGGCCAACTCCAGGATCTCAGCGGTCAGGTACTCGAGCACCGCCGCCAGGTACACCGGGGCTCCGGCACCGACGCGCTCGGCGTAGTTTCCTTTGCGCAGCAGCCTGTGAACACGACCGACCGGGAACTGAAGACCGGCACGAGAGGAGCGGGTCTTTGCCTTGGCACGAGCCTTGCCGCCGGTTTTACCACGACCAGACATTTTGGTTGTTTTCTTGAGATCAGAGAATCAGAAAATAATCTGACGACATCGGGAACCGGTTTATATCTTCCCCGAGGTGCTTGTTCATTGGTCAGTTGTAACTTCAAAATCGTCGCCCAATCAGAAAACTGCTGGTGTCAAGTTAACAGAACAAATAACACTTCCGCTGTGCAGTGTATTGGATTTTCAAAATAAAACGTGACAAACATGACAAACTAAATGTAAATTTCACAGAGGAGGATTAGAGCCACGTGAAATTTCTGATATGAAAGTCATAAAGATTCTCAGAACTCAAATACATTTTTCACATGTGATGGATTAACTCTCATGTTACGTCAGATCTGACCAATTTAAAACTTTTTACTGTCATAAACATGGTTTCTTTTATCTGATTACCATAACATCCTCCACACAGGGCATCACAAAACAAAAAATATCACGTTTTAGTTTAACACAATTTTTAGTGAAGAGAAGCTGTTTCATTCAAATTTAGGACATCTGTGTTGTTTCCAGTCATAGAAAATGAATGAAGAGCAAAGATTACCAAATCCAGATTTCAGGAGTTTACACAAAGGTCCTTTTGAGGGCCATTGCTAACCATTGTACTTTTATTTTAATACTTTTATAAATAAAATGAATACATAAAACCAAATCGGACGGCAGTATTGTGTATTTAAGCTCCACACTGGTGATGTGTTCATCACTTTGTTTCATCTATTCCTCACAGTTTTGGAATAACACTGACATACAGTATTTTAGATTAAATAGATGTTATCTTTCCACAATGTATTTGTTTAAACCTCCCTTGTTTTTAATCGCCTTTTCGTTGTACATGAGCATGTTGTGCCATGAACATTAACTGTGGGAATGTTTTGCATTTCATCACCACATGGCAGGGAAATAGACGTGATTATAATCAAATGTCACAGCCAATGAGCTGGGTAGATGGTAAATATTGGTTGGAAACAAGTGGCATGGTGAGAAGTTAGTTGTGTGTTTTATATCATTTAGACATAATTACTGGGAATGAGGTTATTTTAGAATTGCTGTCACTGTAATGTTTTTGTTGCAGTGGAATAAACTTTTAGTAAATATGGAGGTGGCTCTTAAAAGAGCCGTTGTGTTTGTGGTCTGGCAGGGGGGTTTAAGCTCGCTCTCCGCGGATGCGGCGGGCCAGCTGTATGTCCTTGGGCATGATGGTGACCCTCTTGGCGTGTATGGCGCACAGGTTGGTGTCCTCAAAGAGGCCGACCAGGTAAGCCTCGCTAGCCTCCTGCAGAGCCATGACAGCGGAGCTCTGGAAGCGCAGGTCGGTCTTGAAATCCTGAGCGATTTCTCTGACCAGGCGCTGGAAGGGCAGCTTGCGGATGAGCAGCTCTGTGGATTTCTGGTAGCGCCGGATCTCTCTGAGAGCCACGGTACCGGGCCTGTAACGGTGGGGCTTCTTCACACCGCCGGTGGCCGGGGCGCTTTTCCTGGCAGCCTTGGTGGCGAGCTGCTTCCTGGGAGCTTTTCCTCCGGTGGATTTACGGGCGGTCTGCTTGGTTCTGGCCATGGCTCAAAGCTCTGCTCTTCCTTCTTTACAGGAGAAGAAAATATGTGGCTTGAGACTGAACGTCGGCTTTATATAGCCAACGCCGGAGCGCTGCTACACGCTGATTGGCCTGCCCGACAGGAGGCGCGAGCTTCATCAGATCAACCAGGCCTATTGGAGGAAAGGCGCTTTGGAAAGCCCGCCCAAAATTCAAACTAAACCACTAAACCACAATTCAAAGCGCTCCTCCACAGCAGCTGAGTCTAACGGCGGCAGAAAGGCTTTTACTATTTTCAATCACTTTTTTCACTCATATGTGGAAAAGATAACCAGCAAAATCATGATCAAAATACAAGACAATATAAGATAAGATAAGATTAAAACACAATGAACAAAAATAAACTAAAACAATTAAGTAATATGTAATAATTAGTAGCTAATAGTTAAAGTAACACAGTAATAGAATATAAACACACTTTGTGGAGTGTGAGGAATGAAAAACACATTAATTTATGATTTATTAAAAAAAATCATACAATTTATTAATAACTATACAAGCTATATTTACAGTAGTTGTACATGTATGAAGATATTCTAGCATTAATATGTATTTATGGTTGGTTTATGTAGATGGATCTGTGTAGAATACTCTAAAGAGAAAAGTAGAGGAAACAGAAAAGGTGCAGAGTGGGAAATGAGCAGCAGCCCAAAGCATCTTCAGTCAGACTGTGGAGTCAAACCTGCCATGAGTCCAGAGGATTAAAAAAGTATCAAACAACAAAGTACTGATCTCTTCACTCGCCACACTATGTAATGAAGAAGTATCAACATCTACATAGTTTTACAATTTATAAGAATAAGTCACACATAGTGTCACTTATCCGCAGTTATGTTTTCTATAATCTACAAAGAAATAAACAGCAGTTAACAGAAGCAGTAAACATTGTGGCCAGTTGATTGAAAATGTAACTCAAGTGTTTTTCTGGTGTGTGGTGTGGGGGGGGTAATCTGCCACATCAACAACATCTGATATCAGTTGATAGGCTTATAGTTAAAAAAAGAAGATGCTCTTTCATGAAGGTTGTGGGTGGCTCTTAAAAGAGCCTTTTGGGTAAAGTAAAGCCGGAAGCTTACTTCTTCTTCGGTGCTGCTTTCTTAGCTGCAGTCTTTGCTTTGGGCTTGGCAGCTTTCTTCGCGGCAGGTTTCTTGGCAGCAGCGGGCTTCTTCGCCACCTTCTTGGGACTCTTGGTCGGCTTCTTGGGGCTCTTCGCTGCTTTCTTGACCGCTGTGGGCTTCTTCGCCTTCTTCGGAGATTTCTTAGCGACTGCAGCCTTCTTGGCTACAGGCTTCTTCTTCGGGCTCTTGGTGACTTTCTTAGCAGCGGGCTTCTTGGCTTTCGGAGCTGCTTTCTTGGCAGCCGGCTTCTTGGCCTTCTCAGCCTTTTTGGCGACCTTGAAGGAGCCGGAGGCCCCGGTCCCCTTGGTCTGGACCAGGTCGCCTTTTTCCACCAGCTTCTTGATGGCGATCTTGACGCGGGTCTTGTTCTTGTCCACGTCGTAGCCTTCGGCAGCCAGGCTCTTCTTGACGGCGGCCAGAGACACGCCGCTCCGCTCCTTGGAGGCGGACACGGCTTTAACGATCAGCTCACCGACGCTGGGGCCGCTCTTCTTCGGTCTGGGAGCCTTCTTCTTCGCGGCTTTAGCCGGGGCAGGAGCGGGTGCTGGAGCGACTTCTGCCATTTCGTCTTCTCTCTCTCTCTCGGTCTGCTTCTCACAGCTCTACAGAGTCTGACTGGACTGTTTGTCGACGCAGAGCAAGAGGCGGGACTTATACACAGCATGAGGACCGTGTAGACTCAACACACACAGCCGCTCTGTCTGTCCTGTTGAAATGTGGCGACACTTGTGTTTTCTCTTCCACATTTTAGGGATAAAAGACGCAGATCGGAGCACTTTTCAAGTGGAACTGTTATTGGAGCAGTGACGAAACTTCTTTCCTCTCGGGATGACGTCATGTTTAGCGCTGAGGAGACTTTCGTTTTATTCAGGGAAGCTTCAAACCTCTCTGATACACCGGCACAGTGTTCGGCTCGCAGCGGGTTTTCTTCACATTTCGTCTCCTAAAATGGTTTAAAGTGCTTTAGATGGCAGACAACACTGTTTGTCCAGTAAGCAGATGTGTCTGATGAGGGAATAAAAGTAAACATACTGTAGTGGTGTGACTTGTTTTGTTTTAATCAGCAGATGTTTTGGTGTCGGTAAACACACTGATGCTGGCAGCGACTTCGGGCGGGTTAGGCTGAAATATCACTCTGCATTTATCTTTTTTATTGTGTGGAGAACTACATTGTCAGTGTTTACTCTGTGATTTTATGCAACAGTTGCTTGGAGGTCATTTTAATTTTGGTTCCACAATTGCTCCCTGTTTTTATTTTATCCCAGTACTGAATCTGGTGCAGGTTACAGCGTTTCTGTTTGATACAAAATTAACAATGTGTGATTCTCAGCTCTGCTCAGTTTTGGAACTTCAGTTTTGTCTCTGATTAACAATATGTTCTTGTTTCTTGCTGGATAAATTAAGAGGAACAGAGAAAATACATTTTAACAGAGGGATTAGGCTAGGCAAATCAGACACTGTAATATTAACGTGTCTCTTTCAGGTGTCCACTGTTAGAATATTGTAAGTGTGTTCAAAGTTGATTATAGGCCTACTGTCTTTCGAGACATCGGTCGTTGTTGTTGTTGTTTCCCCTGTAAATTATCATTATTAGGTGGCTAGTATTAGTAGGCTAGCAGTAGTAAAATGCTAATGTGCACAGAGAATCATCCTAGTACAGGCTCTTGTAATATTACGACTTGACTGCAACTTTTTTCTGATTGCTTAGGCTATTTTTGCAAAACTCTACACACTAACCACAAAACCTTACACCAAACCAGCAAAACATTATACATCTCTTGCAAAAGCAAACAATTCTTGAGAAACTCTTCAAACTCTTTGAAAAATTATGTTTTTGCGTCAATACAGTACACACAAACCATCATTTGAATAAGCACACGAAGCACCAACTACGCACTGATAGTATAAATGAAAAACACTTGTGGCTTTTGCTTTGTCTGTGTGCAGGGCAGAGCAGTTTGCAATAAAGTTTTGTCATACATGTAGTAAACACACATACAAACATCCAAATGTGTAAAGTATGGATGTGTATTCCGAATAACACACTATCAATACAAATAAGGGGGAAAAGTTTTTTTTTTTTCTCTCAAAATGTTCTATAGTAACACTCCTCAAACAACAAAAGCGCAGTAGAAGAAAACAAAAACATTTGTGCTAGAAACAGAACAGAACAGAAAAAAATATCTGGCCATAAGTTTACAGTGTTGCTAGAAGAGTATAAATTGCAAACTGAGTGTAAAGCAGTAAGTTGTGTTTACAGTTTTGCAAAAAGTGTGTTATAAAATGACAAACTGAGTGTAAAGCAGAGAATGTGTGTTCAGTTTGGCACACTTGGTAAATGCATTGGCTACAAGTGTTAATGGTTTCAGAGATAGAGCTTCAAGAATCACTGTTAGTGTTTAAGCATTCAGAAAAAAACTGTAAGTTGACTGTATTAAAATAAATCTAAATAATCTACCTTATTTTACTCATGTAAAACGAATACAATGTGTTTAAGTTACACCAACTTAATTAAATTGTTTTACTGCAATTTAAGGAATATATATGTACAATCTACATAATTAACTGAAGTCTTTCCAACATAACCTAAACATGTTAATCCAACAACAGCAATGCAAATTCGTTTAACTTATGCTAAATGTATTTCAACCAATTGGGCTAAGTTAATTGAAATATGTCAACAGGTTCCACACAAATTAATTCAGTTAACACAACAAGTTTATTTTATTTCCTTTATTCAGGGCAGTAATAAAGGCAGTGGTACAAGAAATGAACTATTTTTGCCACAAAAAACAAGGCAAACAGTAAATTGTTAGTCTCGCCATGTTTTTGAGTTGCATCACCCTGTCAATGATGTACAGACAGATTTGGCATTATTAGAAGTAGGCTACTGCTGAAATGATTATTCGATCGACCAAAAATTAATCATCATCAGTCGCTGCCCGCATCAAGTTCAAGTCCTTGATGCTCGCCTACAAAGCAGCAACCAAAATGGTTCCGACCTACCTGAACTCCCTCATTCAGGTCTACGCTCCCTCCCGCCCACTACACTATGCCAAGGAGCGGCTCCTGGTGCTGCCACCACAACAAGGCGCTGATTCTCTAGACAGACTCTTCTTCTGTGGTTCCTCGGTGGTGGAACGAGTTACCAAACTCCATCCGATCCGCAGAGTCCCTCTCAATGTTTAAGAAAAGGCTAAAGACCCAGCTCTTTAGTGAACACCTTCTCACCTGATGGACTGTGTAATCCAAAAATAAATAAATACATGATTTATCTGTATACAGTTTTCTTTGATTACCTTCCTCTACTTGACTTCATTGGCATCGTTCCGCCAGTTGCTGCTGCGCCACCTGAATTTCCCATAGGGGATCAATAAAGCGTTACCTGATCTTATCTTACCTTATCTTACAAACTAAATTAACAGAATTAATAATTCATCACAAATTAATCCACTTACAATCAATGTAGACAGATGCTAAATCATGCAGACAGTAATCAATAAGATTGACTGGTAATTCTAGTGGAAGCAGATGTAATCAAGATGTGATTGACACACATTGGACAAAGATATCTAAAGGAGGAAAGGAGGAGGTGATGAATGAAAGGAGGAAGCATTTCTATGGTAATGGCACGCGACCAGAAGGAAGGCATGTCAAAGAAGGAACAGCGCCACCAGCCCATAGACTTCCACTTTGTGGCCAAAAAATATCGCATCCGTAGTGTTTTAGAACGCCCATACAAAATGAATAGACAGGACACTCTCGCGAGTGGGAATAAGATGTGACCTGATCCCGTAACTCACACGCCTGTCCTCGTTAGTATAGTGGTGAGTATCCCCGCCTGTCACGCGGGAGACCGGGGTTCGATTCCCCGACGGGGAGGTATTTGTTTTTTCTCTCAGAGCTTTATGGCGGAAGAAAAGAATGCAGGAAGGGCGACTTCCTGTAAAGGAGAATGATTGTAAATAATATATGAAGAAACCAAACTACCAGAAAAGTCATTGATCATAAATGTCACTTCAGGTGAATCACTTGATGGATAGAACAGTGAGCAGAAGGTTTTCTCTGTATTTACTGTTCTTTGCCTCATATATTAGAATAGAAAATAATAATAATAAATAGGTGTTTAGGTGTTGACTAAACAGTTTGTCATATAGTTTACTTTTGACAACTGTGTTGGGTAGTTGTCACAGTATGGTCATAATACAGTAATGCCACAGTAAAATTTCTCATAATCCTTGAATTTGATAATTTGTAATGCCCCAGTGTCAGATTCTTGAGACATTTTGATAATCAAGAGGTATGGCCATAGAATATAGGCAGAAAGTGCAACTATCCAACACAATTGGAAAAACTGTTTGGGTCAACACTTAAACATAATTATTAAAAAGGGAACATGTGTAGGTAAAGGTAAAGAACTCGATAAACAGGAAACCTGTAGGAAAAAATTAAATTGTTCGCTGAAAGCCCACGAATAAGTACCGATGTGCTAACTTAAGATTGTTCACCATAGGCTTCTGTATATCAGCTGTGAGGACGGTGCCTTCACACACGGACTGGATGCATCATCCAATTTAGTGCTTCTACTCTACACCTCGCTACCAAGTGGATGATTAATTGTAATTGAAATAATTAAAATGAGTCTAAGCACCTTGTGTTGTACTAAAAGCAATACATGTAACATGCAAGCAATATTTGAAAAAAAAAATGCATCCCTCAAAAAACATGACCACACTAAAATAAGTTGTGAATCAGCTCTTTGTTGAAGTAGTGTGGCCCTTAAAAGGACCTTTGGGTGGATGTGGTTCCAGGCGGTTTACTTGGAGCTGGTGTACTTGGTGACCGCCTTGGTGCCCTCGGACACGGCGTGCTTGGCCAGCTCCCCGGGCAGCAGCAGGCGGACGGCGGTCTGGATCTCCCTGGAGGTGATGGTGGAGCGCTTGTTGTAGTGAGCCAGGCGAGACGACTCACCGGCGATGCGCTCGAAGATGTCGTTGACGAAGGAGTTCATGATGCCCATGGCCTTGGACGAGATGCCGGTGTCGGGATGGACCTGCTTCAGCACCTTGTACACGTAGATGGCGTAGCTCTCCTTCCTGGTCTTTCTGCGCTTCTTGCCGCCCTTGCCGGCGGTCTTGGTCACGGCTTTCTTGGAGCCCTTCTTGGGCGCTGACTTGGCGGGTTCAGGCATGACGAGATCTCGGTACTTTACAGTAGAGAATGAGGTAAAAGGAGCAGAGCGGATGGTTTTGGAGGCAGCTGATGCAAATAGAGCTGTGCTGTTCCTCCTATACGATTGGTTGAGTTTTGCAACCACACTGGGCATGCGCTGAACAAGGACCTCTGTCCAACAGAACTAGAATGGATAGATCTGATATCCCTATAGTCTAAATCTGACTGTGTTTGTCTGGTACACTAAGACTACTACAAAACGTTTGAAACTCAGGATTTGAATGGAATTCAGAAAGTCTAACATGAAGAAGGCATCGTTTTGTTAAACATCCCATCCAGTAACTAATGAGTTAAACACAAATACTGAACCTTTCGAGTCAGTGACGTCTCCTGCCAGATTCATGACAGCTGTCCGAGAAAACACGATACACAAGAAGATGACTTTCTATATCTGTGTCTAAGTATCTCTGATTGTCTGGTACTCCACTACGCCCAACCCCCGAACACATACACACACACACACACACACACTCACACACATCTTCAGCATCAAAAACACATTCAACGCAATCATTATTCTGTTCTTATTCTATTAACGAGTGCAGTTTCTTCACAAATTACATTGAAGCGTTGCTCTGTAAATGTTTCTATGACCTCTGTGTTCACACTTCAGTAGCCTACCTGCTGTTTTTTTTTTGTTTTTTTTAACCAACCTCGCTGACTCGGCAGCAGCAGAAGAAGGGGCACTTGAGCAGCAAAGGAAGTGGAATTATGTTTTAAGAAGAATCAGGTTCCACCGAGATTTGAACTCGGATCGCTGGATTCAGAGTCCAGAGTGCTAACCATTACACCATGGAACCACATGGGAACGTTTTTCCTACTCTCCTTTCTCACCTAGAATATGAGAGGTGCACATCGGCCAATATCATGAAGTGTAAGTGTATAATTGTCAAATATCAGGTATGAATTGCATCACATAAAAGTTTTCTTTATATTCTGACCACTAGAATGGACAGATATAATTTGTGGAGCTTCTACCCAATTATTATAAATTAAGTAATTACAATAACAGGGACAGGGATCAACAAGTACTTTTTATCTTTATATTGCCATTTTCCATAAACTAACACAATGTTATTATTGATGTTAATTATACTTGTTTGGACACACATATTGATAGATCAAAATATCCAGTAACAATCAATATTTTGACCTTTAAGTTCCTGCAGTGAAAATGAGAGATATTTTTTAACTTTAATTAAATATAACTCAAAATAAACACCTTTACTTTGTGTTACAATTAGTATTTCAGTCCAGTTTTTACTAACTTTGCCATTATACACAAACCTGTTACAGCTTCAAGATTCATTAAAGCTCTGTTTATCTGTCACATGCTGTCAGTTCTTGCATAAAATGGTAGAAACTGTTAAATATTCACATGTCCTCACAGAGGTGTGACCAAGTCAACTTTGATCGAGTCCCAAGTCAGTCTCAAGTCTTGAGGCACAAGTTTTAAGTCAAGTCTCAAGTCTAAATGTAGAACAGCAAGTCAAGTCAGAGCAAATCAAGAGTCCAGTATCAATTTAATATCTTAAAGAAAACTAAATATCTAGGACTTTTCAATGCAATATGGTTTTAATAGGATAAAAACTTGATAAGAGCATCATGAGTTTGATTTCTAGAATCAGTTTCAACTTCAATAAATTCAATCATTCCATACAAATTCAGAAAACAGAATTTAAATTCAGTCGTCTGCTGGAACAAATCTCATCACTTTCAATCTAAGTCATTTACACAAACACAAGATCTCAAGTCAAGACTTTAGAAACCTTTTCAAGTCATCAGAGTACAAGTCAGAGTCAAGTCCCAAGTCACCAGAACCCAAGTCAAGTCAAGTCTCAATCAATTCAAACTGTGACTCGAGTTCCCACCTCTGCTTCCTCATATATCTATTTTGTATATTTCAACTGTCATTTTTATTAATTTTAACTCTTTTTTTTTTTCATCAATGTAAAAAAAGAAAAAAAAAATCAATCCGTGTTGCTCCTCATGTCAGCAGGCAGGAAGCAGAGCTGCAGCCGGACTGACGGGTTTGACAGGTTCCTCCTCCTCCCACTGAGGAGTGACACTTCCAGTCCAGCTGTCTCTCTCTTTCACACACACACACACACACACACACACACACGCACAGGTAAGACATGAACTTCTTCAAAAGCTCTCAAAAAGGAACTATCAGTTTAGAAATGATCTGAGATTTCAGTATTGCGAGTGGAGGAATGGTTTAAGTGGTTTTAGGTTACTGTAGAGTTTGAAATCAATTAAAATCTGATGTTTAAGTAAGTAGCAGTAAGTAAGATAAGTGTTTTAGAGGGAGGCTAGATAATGATGAGAGGCTTGCTCTTTCCAGTGACAGCCATTGATAACATTAATAGTAAATGGATTGGTAGATGAATGATAGTAGATGGAGTAAAGGAGGATATGCTTGTCTAAGTAACCTTTCTTGTTATCTTATCAGGGACAAACATCATATTCTTAACATGTATACCAATTTAAGTTGATTCATTGAGACAGTATGTATATTCAACACATACTGAAGGTCACATTATGTATATTAATGTCATTAATGCTGTTGTCATCTGTGGATTGAGGAAATCTTACCATCTCCGGCTCACAAAACCCTTTCAAACCCCATTGGATAAACTCAAAAATGCATGATGGTCAAGCTAAAACCAAGGCAGCTTTTCTTAGCTCCTGAAAACTTTACATTTTGGAAAGACAAGTTTTTCACCCGACAGTGATGAAACATTTTATCTCAACTGATCAATTTAAATTTGGTTTCTGCCTCTCACCAAGAGAAAAGATACCAAGGGAAACACTTGCTAATTTAAACTCTCTACAGTGGCAAATAGATTCAGAGTTTCACCAGCTAACTTTATGTCTTGGAGGCTAGAGGAGTTTTTCAGACTGGGCACGACCCGAAAGGCATAACATATTAACTTAAGATATCAACTTAACATATTAACTTAACATATAGGCTATATTTCTCGTGGTTTAGACCCGTCTCCTCCCTCCAGAAGCTTCTCTCCTGTCTCTCTCCTCCTCTCTGTCCCTCTGAGCTGTCCTGCTTTTATATCTCAATGAAAAAAAAATAAGTATTGCGGTCCACATTCCTTTTACAAAAATGAAAAGACAGAACTCAGTTTGACTCCTGTCCAAAGCTGCTAGCGGAATTGACATATATTCTGTATATAGCCACATCCAGAGTTTACCAGCAACTTCAAGGCCTAATTTTTGTATTTAAAGGGGGAAAAAGGTTAGTTTTTCCTGTCCCATAGCACAAAATGAGCATAATATGGCCGATAAGCTTGTTGAATACTAATGACTCAACAATTATTTTGTCAGGTGCTGAGATTTCTGTCTTTCTGGCTTTCATTTCAGGCAGTTCTCAAGCTAAAAAAAAAATCAAATGCCAAAGTTGTATTATTCTGTATGTTTCCTCTTCACTAGGCGTTCCTGTTGGATGTCTGCTCTACTTAGCTAGCTTACTCTTCTCTATTGTGAAAATGCAACTTTATTATTTATGTCAATTACAGGCCACCGTAGCTCAAGGGTGCAGGAGTATAGCGGGCTGTTGGCTCTGTTGCAGACTTGTAGGACGACATTAGTTCTAACTTCTATCAGTGTTGTTGCAATTTATACTGATCACCAATATTGGTAATAGATTACGTAATACCCTTTTAAGACATCACTTTGAATGAGTAATATAATAACCTGTATTTGTATAGCACCTTTCATACACAACATGCAGCTCAAAGTGCTTTACATCAATAGAAGGCAGATAGAAGGCAGATAACACACAGATAAAAAGATAAAATTCATATAAAAGAACAAACAAAATGCATTGCATTAAAAGAATCAAATCAAGTAAAATGGAAAGATATTTTTACCCCCTTAAAGGAAACACAGAGTCAAGCAGCGTTACTTCCTGGTATTGAGTAGTCACTCTCACACTGGTGACACTGTCAGCCAGTATATGATTAAGTGTGCCTTACCTCTCCAAAGATAATCACAACTTAAAAGACCTTTTGTCAGCCTCACCGGACAAAAATATGTATAGCGCTATAACTTTTTGGAGAGTGAACTCCCTCAATTCTTCCTTTCAAAAGGAAATCAATACACTGCATTAAAAGAATCAAATCAAGTAAAATAGAAAGATATTTTTAGCCCCCTAAAGGAAACACAGAATCAATATGTACTGAGCAGTCAGTGATGTGAAACGTGATAATGTCTAACTGCTGATTTCTAAAGTTAGACATCATCACATCAGAATGACTTCCCTGGTCTTCAGTCAGCCGCGGAGCCTGGTGGTTTCCAGTGAGACGGATGACTGGGCGTCTGGAGTCTGCGACTGCTGCGACGACATGGCCGACTGTAAGTTCCCGGTGACTGACGGATGATGTCACCTCTGTGTTTTTGGACGTGTGAACAGGTCTGGGGCATTATGGGTATCTCGAGGCTGCAAAAGCTACAAGAGTTTTAACTGAACAGACTGTAAGTGGCTGGCTGCACTTGTCTCTCAGAAGAAGCTGATCTGAGGTCAGTTATACAGGCACAAGGTCAGTCTGCTCAGCAATGGATTACTAGCCTACATTGCTGTGCACAAAACTAATAGAAAGTAATCAGATTGTTCAAATGTATCACCGATTATTACTATAGTCAGTGAGTGATCTGCCTCCAATTATATTTTGATGCCAATCTTCTCAATCCTGTCTCAGTCAGGAGAGACTAGGCTGAGCGCTCAAATCAAAACTTTATTCAGAAGCGAAGCATTATGGAAACTTTGGCGTAAGCATCCATGGAGAAACTCCTCCCGTAAATGAATTTAGGAATAGCCTACATCCGTGGATGGACGGAATTAGGAAGCCCCGCCCCCCTGGGGAACCAGGAAGCCCCGCCCCCCAGGGGAGTTCCTCTGGAGCCTGGACATTGGTGGTGGAGGGTGGAGGAGGGGCGAAGGTAAGCACAGCGACTGGAATGACAGCAGCATACAGCATAGTTCTGTGAGTAGCACAATAGCATAGGTGATGTGTTTATACTCCCGTCACTTAGATGATTGGCTCTCTGAAAAAGAGAGGGAAGTGACGGCTAACTCTGATTGGTTCTCTGGAAAAAGAGGGAAAGTATCCGCCACCTCTGATTGGGTAAAGAGAAAGCATTAATGAAGGTGGGTGAGAGGTGGCTGGATTTAGGTAGTCTTCCTGATTGAAATGGCATAAACTTCACTTCTAAACACAGCAGTACAAAGGTTCTGCATGCCAAAATGTTGTCTACAGCGCCAACAACATGGATCAAAAGTATCAGCTGTAATCCTAGTGAGGGTTTCTCTGCATGTGTGTCTTCCTGCATACAGACATATACACCGTGCATGCGCCTTGGAGTGTGTTCACACCAAGTATGTTCTGAGCGGTTTTGAACTTTGGTTTGTCCAGGTGAGAACGATGACCTTTGAACTCTGGTGGCCCCAAATAACGGCACCGATAGTCTCAGTCCTCTAACAAGAGAACTGCGGTGCGGTTCATTAATCCAACCAACTACAGGAAACCACCCCGAAACACAAGGGATTATGGGTCATGTTAGCTAAAGTTACAGGAACTGGATTCAGATTTGTTTGGACTCCAAAATCTCTAATCTGGTAGGTTAGAGACAAGTTAGTCATGTGACTTTTGTTTCTAAACCCTGGTTCACTTGTCATTGGTCAGTGTGAACGTAAACAAGCCAAATACAAAAAACACAAACTCAACTTTTCAACAATGTTTCAGACCAAAGAAAACACACTGACAGGGTGATTGCACCCCGACACTCTGGGTGAAGTCCTGTTGTCCCTGTCCCATGTGTCATCATGTCTTAGTGCTTTTCACACGGTACAGACTTAGCCTAGGGTTATCTTAAAGGATAAAGCTGGTGTTTTTTAATTAAATCCTATGATAATAACAAAATCAGCAATGATTTTGTTAAAATGATTAAAAACACGTCACAGAGCCATGCTGCTGCTCTGCAGCATATTTCATCATCACCATGCACCGGGCCGGACCACTTTTTCCTCAAACAACTTAATAAGCCGGCTGTAAACACTTTGCGATCTCAGGAATGTAGTTCTGTAGCACCAAAAATAGTCCCCGGCGTAATGAAGAATTTGTTCCCATTTGAATTTGATTTGGTAATAACTACGACAGCCTGATTTTCATGGTAACAGTTAGCAATTTTTAAAAGTGAAACTATGTCTTTGTGAGCTGTATTTAAAGGTTTTTAGCTTACAGTTGGAGCCAATGACTTCCGGGTTGACGGCTAAAAATGTGGGAAGTCAGAAAGTAACGGGAGGAGAGCAAACGCATTGTTGATTTTGTTATTTTCATAGGATTTGTTGACTATAAGAAATGCACTAAAAAACACCAGCTTTATCCTTTAACCCCGGGCTAACAGTTGGCCCACGGTTAGCTTAACCCCGTTTCACACAGACATTTAACCCATGGCGAACGATTTTCTGGGAATAAGCCTGAACCCTGCTCCGGAGCAGGGCCAGCTGCCCTGGGCTAAAGTCAGGGTTATCCCACTTTTGAATTTGCCTGTGTGAAACGTTTCTTAGCCCGGGGCTAAGCGCTGTGTGAAAAGCCCTTTACTGTCTTAGTTGTTGAAACATCTCCTCACCAGCGTCTGTATTCATTGTCGTTGTATTTATTTTACATTTCTGCGTGTTTCCCTGTGTGGAAGGCTGTTTGGGGTTCTGGTGCTGTCCCTGCTTCGCCTGTAAAACCACCAAGGCGTACGGTCAGTGTCTCTGTCTCCCCCTGCTGGACATCTTTGGCTGCATCCCGCCCGTCACCATGACGATGAGGGTCTCCATGCGCCAACGCTACGGCATCAAAGTAAGGCCATAAGACTTAATTTCTACTGCAGAACTGAGCTATTCAGATAAAGTGAGAATGTCACTCCTTCTGTGCAACACGTATTAACGGTTTCATCGCTTGATCAAATTTGACATTCTACTGAGAGGCGGATACACCTTATCTTACTTGCTGTTGGTTTTTACATTCTGTATTATTTCCTTCTTCACGTAATAGTAGAAGGCACTCAGAGCGCAAACCTCCGCCAACGCTGAACCATTCTCCAACCCAAACACAATCGCTTAAATTTGAAGTTAAATACATTTTTTGAGTCTGCAAATGAGGGCTGCACACATATGGAAAAAATGATAATCATAATTATTTTGCTAGATAATGTGATCCCAATTATTAATCACGATTATTTTTCTCAGTTTCAGGAAACAAAATTATTTTGTTGCATTTTTCCACCTTAACATATACATTTCTCAAAGTAGCAGCAGCTAGAAAGGCGTGTGTCTTTAAAATTCAAATATTACTACTTTATTACTTTGGGGTGCAGCTGCAACCCGAAGGCAAACAGCGCAGAATCTGTACTAGTTTGTCATCTGGTTTAAAACCAAAGTGCCTCCAGATGACAGGCGATGATCCACTTTTAGGAACTGAAACAACATTTTCAGGATTTTCCTCTCTGACGTCGGGTTGAAGCGTTCTTATCCACTTCGGTCGTTGCTCAAAATATAACAAACACTTCAATATCACCGAACTACATGATTAGTAATGGTGGAAAATGGAAACAAAAAATTGCTTTATGCGATTATTGATGAATATTTGAATTAATTGTGCAGTCTGCAAACATCATCTTAGCATTTGGAGTCTCTGTCTCTGTTAGTTTCATAGTTACGGCAAAAAAAAGATTATCATCTGCTTCAAAAACGCGTAGGCAGACCGCATCGGGAAAAACAGCTTGGTGCGCCTGTGGAGCAGGGCTGCATGTGCGACCGGGTTAAAGACCGCTAATATCAGCTTTTCATCTGTGTTTGCCAGTGTCCCACCATTCCCACCACATCAAACAGCATAAAAACTGGAAGGAAAGCTCGCCTTTTGCTTGATTTGATTAGCTGCCTGGCCCAAGTGTGACACTGACGAGCGGTGCGACTCTGCGTCTTGCGCTAAAAAGTTGACAATATTTAAAATGCGTGTCTAACAACTGCCGTACCATAGGAAAACAATGGTTTTGCTGGTGACGCGTTTCTACAGCGACGCTTCTTGTGTGATCGCCCCCTAATGGTGGAAATCCAAACTCTGGATCACTACCAAAATCTATTCAATTGTTCCTTGGTCCAAGGTCGATCTTCTTGGAAATCTGTTCAGAAGTTTTTGAGACGTCCTGCTGACAGACAGACAGACAAACTACCTAACGGCGGTGAAACACAACTTAGAATAACTTGTATGAAGTCATGCACACACACAATATGCACTCTCAGACTGAGTCGTCTCGCTCTTTGACACTGTCCTGTTTGTCTCCAGGGTAACATGTGTCAGGACTGTGTGTGCGCCACCTGCTGTTCGCCCTGCGTCTGGTGCCAGATGTCCAGAGAGATGAAGACAAGGAAATTCCCCGCTGTGCTGGGAGACATCGTCCACAGAAGATGAACCGTCCCGGGTCCACATCAGTCTTACACCCCTGCCCTGGCTCAAGAAAAGACCAGTGGCTGAGGAACATAAATAACACAAAAGTCTACTTGATGTGCTTCAGAAAACTGTGGAATCATTTGATAAATATTTTAGTAAAGAATCTTCAGTTGATCCTCAAGAGGAAAGTTCAAGATGTTGAAGAAACTGTTGAGATGTGGATGAGATTTTACTGTGATTGAGCAAGGCAGTCTGTCCGCTTTAATGGCTGGAATTTGAAGTCAGAAAGTACCGTGCTAACTGGAGTTTGCCTCATTCCCCAGTCATGCAGTCAGACTGAACTCGTTTGGCAGTTTGACACTGGCTTTTGTTGGATGAGTAATCGCAGCACAGGTTTTGCTGCCTAGTTCTGGAATGCAGGCTGAGGTTCCTGAACTGTTTAGTGTTCAGCCTGGTGTCGTCAAATGTGTAGTTACAGTTACAAAAAGTGAATAAACCCTAATTTTGTGTTATATTCTAAGCAGGAGTGGTGTAAGAGTGTAAAGGTCGGACGGGCGGAGACGTTTAGCTTCAACTGCAACGACCCGGATTCAATTCCCAACTCATGGGAATAAGTTTTCTACTCTTATTGAGATTTTCATGTTCAAAGAGTTTTACTGAAAATCCTTGGGAAAGTCGCCTAGTGTGTCCTTCGCTTTATTTAACCATGACCAAAACTTTACCCAACATCAACCAAAGTTTATTTGCCTAAACCTAACCCTAAGATTAACCCTAACCCCAACCTAAGTTGTATTTGTACAGTAATAGGTTATGTGGCTGGCCATGCATACAGGGGCTCTCAATGTGGGGTCCTGTGACCCCCAGGGGTCCTTGAGGGGTTTCCAGGGGGTCCTCAGCAACATGAGGAACAATTTAATTTCACTATAACCTAATTCACTAGAAATTATCCCAATTAGAAAATGTGTAAGACTATTACAATTCTAGGTTTCATCATTATATTACTAACTCCACACATACAGTGTAGACGATTGTACAATTCAAAATGCAATCAACAATGAAGATTTTCCTAAAAAGTTTGAGGATCCCTGGTAGAGTACGAATCAAGGGTGCATTACTTTTTCGTAATATGAACAATGGGAACATGCAGTGTTGCACATACAGAATATTGTTAATTTATATCACAAACAAGTTTTCAGTGTGTAGGTTGCTGTAAGTGGTGCTGTTCTTTAACTGTAACACCAAAAACAACGAGGATGTTGAGTCATCATTACCAAGCTGCAAACAAGACAGCTAGGAATAAACAACATTGATTCAAGTTAAAATGGTTAAAAATATATATATGTGATTAAGTTAAATACCGCCTGTCACTTGTGGGCATGTCTTTCATTATTTTCCATTATTTTTTTCTACTTCAGGCTGTGCGTCCGGGGCATGCTGCTCCTCAGGAAGACAATTTTGAAAATCTGCTTTTAAAATCTTGTTTCTGGTGAGTTTTGTACGGTGGCACGTACATTACCTTCCAGGCACACATTGAGTATTAATATTTGTAGATTATATCACAAAATATTTAGACAGAATTGCTCATGTTGGTATTTAGTGATTGAAATTTGATTGAAATTGATCATGAGAACAGACAACAACGCATTTGTGCCGTTCACATGTTTGCAGTTTTTCTATGTGGTTCCTCCACCTTGTTGATGGATGAGCAGCTAGTGATGAACACATTCTGTATATATGTTATCTACATGTGTAAACTGAATATAGGCTGTTTGATAAAGTGAATAGTTTTTACAAGGTATGGCCCTGAGGTGCAAAACAAATTTTATTTTGTGATTTTTTTTCTTGTTTTGTGAAATGTTGTTTTGATTTTTTTATTTGTTTTGTTTTCCAATTTGTGGTTTTATTTTGCGATTTTGTTTTGTTTTTTGAAATGTTGTTTTGATTTATTTTCTTTTTGTGATTTAGTTTGGCACCTCAGGGCCACCGTACATGCCTGCAGCGTGTCTGTCTGCTGTACATGCAAACACTTTCTGCACATGTACCTTCTGTAGGCCTGGATGATGTGAATACTGTACATTTTGCACATCCTGTATATATGCTGTGATTTCATATAATTGTTTTCTTCAAATGCACAGATCTTTCTCATTTGTTATATATTGCATATATCTTGATTTATTTTTATAATTTGTCATGTATTTAATACTGCATATATTTCATATTTTTGGTATATTTTCATATTGTAGATTTTTTCTTGCCTCAGTGTGTCCGACTGCTG
Source organism: Centroberyx affinis (assembly GCF_046629955.1). NCBI lineage: Eukaryota > Metazoa > Chordata > Actinopteri > Beryciformes > Berycidae > Centroberyx > Centroberyx affinis. The sequence goes on along the minus strand of NW_027278829.1, from coordinate 19,279 downwards.
TTATTAGTTCAATTATCGTCATACTTTTAATTTATGTTTCAGTATTAGTTGTGTCAATGTCAGTTGTGTTATGTTTATATCCCCCTTATTATCTTGAATATATATATTTTTTTTTTCTCTCCAGCAATGCAATTTCCCCATGGGGTTTATTAAAGTTTCATCTCATCTCAAATATATGACTCTTATTTTGGTACCACTTCTAAAGGAAGATCACTGTCTTCCTGCCTGTGTTCCTGTGTTTCCTGTTTCTGACCTGCCAGTACTCTCCGGTACACTAGGCGGCGCTGTGACTTATTCGCGATCCGCCCGTAAACAGAGAAGAAGAAGGGGAAGCACGTGTGTAACTTTCTTGCAGCGAGAGCATGTTGTCCGGCTAGCGAGATAGCAGATCAACTACCAACACAGCACAAACCGCCTCATCAATATCGATTAATTAGTTTAAATCAGACTCAACGATCAGAAATGACGAAAACGAAGAAGGAGAAGGGAGCGGTGGAAGCGGAGGAGGCCGCCGGGGGGAACGAGAAGTCTTACCAGGAGCTGATCGCCAACATCAACCCCATCGCCCAGCCGCTGGCCACACGGAAACTCAGCAAGAAACTTTACAAATGCGTCAAAAAGGGTAAACAGTCGACGACAATAATAAGAGTGAATCAGATCGGCTAATGGTAAAATTTAACTTGTCGCCGAGGCTGGCAGTGACGCCTGTCTGTTAGCTGCCAGTCAGCCCGGATTTCTGCCATTATCTTAGCTTCTGGCTGGTTAGCCGCCATATGTTCCGTTCACGTGAAACCAAACTCCATTGAAAAATCCAGCAGTTGAATCGTTTTTTTGCGTGTCGACAAACGTTACAGACGTTGTAAAACGGCACATGAGAGATTTTATATGGCATTGGGTGCTTGTGGTAATTTCGGCATACGTCCTATTCACCAAGCAGCCATTTGTCTTCAATAAAATGGCAACTTTTTGGATTCGGTTGACACTATGGCCGCTGCATGCTCTGTGCTGTCTTGGTGGAGGAAAATCGTTGGAATGTCAGGCAACCCAGTTTGAAATAATAAAATGCTGCTTGGTGTATGCCGAATTGAAGACTGGATCCGTTTGGTTCTGAAACGGGGTTTAAGTCAACTTCTACGACGTTTGTTACGTTGGCCGATGAGCAAGGCAGCATCTGATTGCCAGATGTTTCAATGGAGTTTGGTGTGACTGCATTTACATTCGAAAGAGAACATAGTAGTAGGCCATTCTGTTGTTGCTGCAGCCAAATGACCAATTATTTAAGAATTTAAGATTGAACTACAAACCACTTGTGAAACACTGGAGTGGCTTTGTTGTTTTTCTTCCCAGCCAAACCTTTTGTAAACATTTCTCATAATTCTTGATTTTCATACTCCGTTGCATTGTCTGTAATGCCCCAGTGTCAGAATATTGAGTCGTTTAGGTAGGTAGAGGTAAGGCCCCTAACCCTAACCCTAGCAAACAGGTAGAAAGCAAATGTACACAGTTGTCAAGTTAACTATGAAAAACTGTTTGGGTCAACACCCAAACATAGTTATTAAAAAGTCGAGGTCCCGTCTGTGGATGGAAAAATACAAATGTTCTCGACCAGACAGCCCACGAATAAGTTGCCAACTTCAGTATCATGCTTTAATAGTCCAGTTAAAAGTCCAGAGAGTGTGGTGTAGATGAATCCAGCTCCAGATCTGAAATTTGTTTTGTTAAACCATAAATCTAATAACCGGTCGTTTGGGTTTGTATCTTCATGGCTTGTGTCTCCTTCCAGCCGCCAAGCTGAAGCAGATCAGACGTGGAGTGAAAGAGGTTCAGAAGTTCATCAACAAAGGAGAGAAAGGGTGAGTTACCAGCATCTCCTGTGGGTGTCATTGCCTACTGTACATGTACACATGTAACCAGAGGGGTCAGAGGTCAGGGGCGCGGCAGGAGGACGGTTCGGTCTCTGGCCATTTGATATGCGTTCTGTCCATCATGTGGAGGGAAAGACAGTGAACGAGGAGGAGGTGTGAAGCGGTATAAAAACAGGACTGGAACAGCGTCACACCCTCTCCTCTTCATCTTCTGTTGCCATGGAGACCACTGTAAAGAATCTGCTATTCATCAACACAGCCATGTGTTTCTGTATGACAACACAGTTTGAATAAAATCTACATTGAGAGTGAAGATTAAAGTCACATTTGTAGTTAGTTCTGCCTCCATCTATATTTGCCATCAGTTAAAGGAAATCTTGAACATTTTAGGCCATTTTATACAAAGATTAATGCATGAATAATTAGAGGGAAAGAAGCGAAGAATGACAAGACGTCTCATTGCTACGGCTTGTTCAGCTCATTTGAACGCCCACATCCAAGATGGCGATAGTCAGTTGTTGTAGCGTTCCGCCTTGTTGGTATTTTTATTTTATGATCAATATTATCTTCTTTTGAAAGACACCGAGGACCAAAAAAACACCAACATAGGAGGCTTCACTGCCTGGTTTGTCGCCTGTGTCAGCCGCCTTTATGCAATTCATGACGGCAAGTGGGAGATGTAGAAGTCCACAAAAAAACTTCCACATGTCCTAATTATTATTACTAGGAAGCAGACATGAGCTGTGTGTCCCAGTCGGCAGCTCGTATTAACGGTAAATCCGACATGGCGTGAACGCAGCAGAACCAGCTGCCCACTGTGAATGTTTAGCAGGAGGAAACGCCACATGAAACGCGCTCAGTGTCTCTGTCAGATTTAGAAGTTTGTTTACAGTGGAGAGCAGATCAGTCTCTGCCCGGGGAACAGCTGACGTTATCGAGCTATCAGCTAGGGCTGAACGATTTTGAAAAAATATCTAATTGCGATTATTTTGACTGATATTGCAATTGCGATATGATTTGCGATATTAGAGGGAATAATCATTTTTACATCATTATTCTCATTTTCATTGAAAAACTTATTAAAATGATTATGGTGTGATTTTTGCGGGGATCTGTACCAAACAAAGATGTTTTCTTAAGTCTGTAGAATATGATGTGTAGGCCAGGACATCTCTGCAGCACCACAATATTTCATTTAAAATGGTATTTTGACACATTTCACCTTTAACAAATATTGCGCCTCCTGCAATTTGAAAATTGCAGTAGGCCATATTGCGATTTCGATAAAATTTCGATTAATTGTTCAGCCCTATTATCAGCTGCAGTTTTTCCCTGCCACAAGAAGGCACTTTTATAGTTCATGTATGTTAGGGTGTAAGGGGATCTGACACTAACACGTCTCTCTCTCTGTGTGTCTGTCTGTAGCATTGTGGTGCTGGCGGGCGACACTCTGCCCATAGACGTCTACTGCCACCTGCCTGTCATGTGTGAAGACAGGAGTCTGCCGTACGCCTACATCCCGTCCAAAGTGGTGAGTCTCCTGTCTGTCGCTGCCGCCAGGAGGAAACTCACAGCTCCTCTCAGGGAGTTTCGGTTGAGCGGATGAGAGCAGAAGAGTTTGCAGAAAGAGAAGTTGTTGCTGATGTTTTCAGGAAGATGTTTCAGATTCCTACAGAGAAAAAAAAACTTGATGTGTAAATCCGTGCGAATGGATTTGTAAACCGTTTCCGTTCGCACAGTTTACAAATCCGTTTGCACGGATTGGGCTCGTTTTAGAAATTAGTATTAGAATTCTATAACAAACCCCTTTGCAACAAAACAAAAAAGCTGAAACAATGAAATAACCCAAAGTCACACGAAATAACACATGAAGTAGTTTAACATGCAATAACACATCATACAAATAAAGAGCAAAGTGAGCAGAACACCAAACACACACAGAACAAAAGAGCCACTACAGGTGGATACAGTGGGTTCATTAGTCCAATTAACCAATCGCAGTGCAGCATCCCATGGGTCATCACTGTTGGTCACGAATAGTACACATCAATACCAAAACTAAAAAAAGAAAAATCTAAATATTTATCCAAATAACCGATCACAGCATCACCTTTCGAGACATTAATATTAGTTACAGATAACAAACAGTCTACTAACATCACATTGAGGATAAATTCACCATTCATACCTCTTGGTTGGGTTGTTTGTCATTTCTAAAACAGTCTATAAAATACAGTATTTTACACTTCAAAGTGCAAATGATAACCCTGAGTCATCTGGAGCATTCCTGGTACAATGTAAGGCAAAATGAATTAAAAATGTGTCTTGTTTTGTTTTTTCTTTCAGAGGATTTAGCTTGTGAATGTCAATTTTTATGCAGACAGATGATAAAAACGAGAAGAACCACAACTGAGTAGATTTAGCGGTTGTGGAGAAACTTTTCAGCAGCGTTATTCCGTGCAACATTAAGTGAGTGAGTGTTTCTCATGCTTCAGTGTCTGGTAGGAAAAAAAAAAAAACAATCTTCCCAGTCTCTTGATGTCTGGTAAAATGACTTGGAAACTCAAGTCGCTGGGTGAACGGGTTTAATTTCCCCATCCTGATCAACAATTATCTAGTTTAATTTCCATCTCTTCATTAGTTCCCACAGGTGTTTTCTAAGCGGGAAAACGATCTAAACGTTTCTTGTCGTTCTCTCTCTCTCTCTCTCTCTCTGTCTCTGTCTCTCTCTCTCTCTCTCTGCAGGATCTGGGTTCATCGGCCGGCTCCAAGAGGCCGACCTGCGTGATCCTGATCAAACCGCACCAGGAATACCAGGAGGCCTACGACGAGTGTCTGGAGGAGGTGTCCGGCCTGCCCAAGCCCCTGTGAAGCAAACACACACACACACACACACACACACTGCTCAAGACCCAACCCCCACTCAATAAATACACACACACACTCAGACTGTTCTGGAGCTTCAAGCTGAACGTTGCTCTGGGTTTTTTCCCAGGAAGGGGATGTTTTTGTTTTGTTTCTTCATTGTTTTAGAGGTTTTGGACTTGAATTTCACCCTCACAAGTGATCCCACTGCAGGACCTGAAGCTCACAAAGACCGTGTGAAATGAACTAGGACCTTTTTGTGTTAAGTGAAACCCTTCAAACGAAGAACGAAAGCCTGTTTTACGTTTTCAAAATGAGCAATGCTTGCAAATCTCATGTGAAGGTTGTATGTTGTGCATTTAGAGTTGAAGACAGTAGAGGTTTTGTCCTTTTTAAAGCAGCAGTTCTCAGCCTTTCTGCTGTTCAGGCTCTAGACCTCGTGTCCTCAGAGGCTGCAGGTCCAAGAAGCCAGATTTCCAGGCAAAAACAACTTTGAAAATATATGATTCCACACAGCAAAGCTAGGAATGTGTTTTCTCACAAATTGTGTCATAGACTTCCTTACATGGACTCATTTTTCCAGGAACCACCAGTCTTGAGTCGATATAGAGCTGCAGAGGGATCATGAGTTTCTGCTGTTCGGTCTATTTTGTTTTATATGAAACGATGATGTATCACCCTAAGTTTTCAAATAAGTATTTGTTTGATGTTGCAAATTATAACTAAAAAATCTTGATTGTGACTTGTTTTTTAATTAAAAGAAATGTTAACCCAAGTTGTTGTTGAATGAAGTGTCTGACCAATTCTGCTCTTATTTAAACATCAGATGAAAACTTCCAACATCCATTTAAATCAGATTAGATTTACAGCTGTTAACTTTACAGCCAGTGTGTTTAGGATTGTTCAGTCAACACCAGAGGTTGCTGAAGTCCCAAGTCAGTCTCAAGTCTAAATGTAGAACAGCAAGTCGAGTCAGAACAAATCAAGAGTCCAGTATCAATTTAATATCTTAAAGAAAACTAAATATCTAGGACTTTTCAATGCAATATGGTTTTAATAGGATAAAAACTTGGTAAGAGCATCATGAGTTTGATTTCTAGAATCAGTTTCAACTTCAATAAATTCAATCATTCCATACAAATTCAGAAAACAGAATTTAAATTCAGTCGTCTGCTGGAACAAATCTCATCACTTTCAATCTAAGTCATTTACAGAAACACAAGATCTCAAGAAGTCAAGACTTTAGAAACCTTTTCAAGTCATCAAAGTACAAGTCAGAGTCAAGTCCCAAGTCACCAGAACCCAAGTCAAGTCTCAAGTCTTCTCTTCATGCATCAAGTCGAGTCTAAAAGTCGAGTCCCCACCTCTGGTCACCACACATCGTTTGCCATGTGAGTGTTGCATCAAAACTGAAAATTTAGTACATGTAAAGCTTCATCTGAAGGAGTCATATAATTGGAATAATCCTCAGTTGCCTCGTGTGTCCATCACATGTATGTGGAATTGAACTGGTCCCATGTACTGGTCCCATGTCCCAGGTCAACTCAACGTTACTCAACATGCTAAGCACATGCAGTTTTGGTCTAATTCCCTGTTCTGCACTGTAAAAACTCATAGTGCAATTTAGTGAACTCAACTCATCTTTATCCATTAACACAATGTTTGTCAGTTTCAAATTAAAAGTGCTAGTTATGAGTTTCATGACTTAAAATCATGAGTTTGCATCTTGTGACTTAAAATTACGAGTTGAAAGAACACCTTATAAAGCATTCACTGAACTCAACACTGTTAGTTTATTAGCAGACTTCCCAGGATGCATTGCATTCGGTTTAACTCTCCAGAAACTCTTCCTTCTTCTGGTTTGAATGAAGTTACAGGATAGAGACTTGTTATGTATGTATGTTTGGTGAATAATAGATCAATTTCTGATAAAAAAAAACAAACAAAAAAAAACATGATACAATCTACTATCTATCTTATCTATGTATCTGGGAATTCACAATCAAGTAAATTTCTCTCTGATGCACATGGCAAGTAAAATCCACTACAAGTTAAGTGTATTGCAGCTGCAGACTATATGCTGAACTGTGTATTAATCATGTGATGCAAGAGGAATTCGAACTTAAACCTAGCAAACCTTGTGAAAAAATAAATAACACTGGATTTCAGTTCATCAATTAATGCATTCAACTTGGAAACAGGAATCAGCATGACTAGACATTTGTTGATTGAACATATTGTCTTAAGTTCACTCAGTTAGCTTTTCTACATTAGAACAACTAACTAATGACCTTTGACCTAACTATTCAGTACTACTTCAGTCAACTCACAATTTTAAGGCAGCAAGGAAACTAATGTTTTTAAGTTGAACTGCCTTAATATTTTTTGCAGTGTGGTCCCATGTGACTCTGCTGCAGGTTGAAGTGTGATGCTGATTTAACATTGTGATAAAAGCACTGAATCAAAGCACCTGGCCTGTAATTAACCCTGACCTCTGACCTGAACAGGCTTTGTATCCCCCAACACACACACACACACACTGTTCAGGCTTCATATACTTAAACTTGCTTATTGACTTTACATAACTGCTAATAGTGATGTTTTTACCTTTCTTGTTTAAGTTTGTGGCACTCTGAACCAACAGGCTGCTTACCTCCTGCTGGTGTTCACTCACTGTACTGTTGCTCTGGATCAGAGCGTCTGCTAAAAGTTTATATTGTAAAACTAATTGGATGGTTGATGATAAAATAATGAGCTACATTAAGAGTGGCTGTTCGGTGTTTCAGCCACAAGGTGGCAGCATGGTGTCGCCGTGCTCTTAGTGAAAGTGCCGTGCCTAGAATTTATATTTTTGGCCACAAGATGGCAGCGCTGTATAATATAATATGGACAGGACATTTGGGTTTGTGTTGGCCTTGTGTTGAAGCACTGTCATACCCTACAGACTGTATTTGTATTTATTTAGGACCAAAACGACAGCAGAGTTCGAGTTAGAGGTGGAAGTTAGAGAATGTAGAAGAATGACTGTTTTGATCATAGTTTCACTGTTATCTCTCTACCTACAATACAGACAGTCATGGAATTCTGGACAAAATCATATCTGACAGTAAAAATATTCTCAGATTTGGGTCTGAGAGACAACATCTCATCAAAAAGGGGTCTGTGGCCCTAATGTGGACTAAACTAGGGGTCCTTGATATGAAAAAGGTTGAGAATCACTGCTGTAGGCTACTTCAGTTTTGAGTTTCTGGCACTTTACTTGAGTATTTCCATTCTGTGAGACTTTCTACTTTTTCCTCCACTACATTTATCTGATAGCTGGAGTTACTAGTTACTTTGCAGAACAAGCAATAATTTACATGCAAAACGTACCATAAGCTCATATAATATGTTGCATTGTTAGAGTTTAAACTCCCCAACAGTATATGGAGCAGCTAGACCGACAACATTAAAATACTTCTGACAGGTTCATGCTTCAATAATAAAGACAGAATGACGACTTTTACTTTTCATACTTCAGTTCATTTTACTGTTGATACTTTGATATTTTTACTGAGGTAAAATATTGAATGCAGAACTTTTACTTTTACTGGAGTATTTTTCCATTATTATTGCTACTTTTAATTATAAGTAAAGGATCTGAGGACTTTTTCCACCACTGACAAAAAGTAACCAAAGAGAAACAACTAGAAGTCAAAGATGCATCGTATTTGTTGTTGATGTGGTCGACAGCAGGAATACCACAGAACATTACACAGCACAAAAGCATTTTTTTGAAGTTGTTTTATGGCACTGGTGAAACAGGATAACACTGAGGGTTGAGAGTGTGTCTAGTTGCAGCCTGTGTGTGTGTGTGTGTGTGTGTGTGTGTGTGTGTGTGTGTGTGTGTGTGTGTGGCCCACACTCAGCTGTTGATATTTGACATATTTCATGCTGAAACAGACAGAAACTGTCCCAGTTGTTTGTTGTGAAGAAGCGGCTCAGTATAAAACCAGCAGCAGCCTCAGCACAGCTCCGACTGGAGAAACTACAGCAGACAGGAACACGTTTCAGTTCAATTCTCAAACCATTTGCTCTGAAGTCGCTGTACCTGTGGATTACATGAGCCAAGAGGAGAAACTAAACACCAGACTTCGTACCACGGATGAGGAATACGCTGCAGCAACCTGAGGAACCTGACAAACCTGATCTGGATCTGGAGAAATGGAGATGGAGATTTGTCACAAAGTGCTTTTTTTCAAAGCATCAATGGACATTAATACAGAGGAAAACAATAGAGATGCATAACAAACAGTGGAGAAATACTTTCATCACTGAGAACGTTAGCATGATGTGGCAAAAATATGTATTTTTCATTATTTTCACAGAGGAATTTTGCGGATTTTAGGCATTATGTGGGTTTCAGCTCCACCTCTCCACGAGCAACCATGGAAATTGTCCTTATATCGGTTTCCTGTCAGCTAGGAACTTAATAACTAAAATGTAGATGATGGTAGATGATAGTGCAGAGTATCCAGCAGCACAGGATCAAATCTTCATCCTCTGGTTTCTGTCTCAGAGGTCTCTCATGTTCATCAGCACTGACTGGACTGTCCAACATCATAACAGTTAACATCAGGATTTCTTACACAATCTGGTATTTCTCTTTAAAGGCTAAACTGACTTTTTTCCAGGATCACTTTTACAGCCAAGTGGAGTCGAATGTACAGGAATTTATTCTGGAAAAAAATAGGTGTTTTCCGAAAATATTATTCAGCTTTTAATTTGTTCTGACTTATGGTCATGGTCAGGGAAAATACAGTCCTGCAACATCACCCACCGCCTGCTTCAGAGTGAATGAGTGAAAAAGTGGATGTGAGAGTGACTGAGGGAAAACTAAAAAGCGCTGACTCAGTTTCCCCTGAAGAAGCATCAGCGCTCCTCGGTTTCTGGGATCGAGAGATACAGATTGTTTTGAAGCTGTCGATAGCCGATATTTGGTATCGCCAGTATTCAATATTTTAAAATTGTGAAAATGCCAAACAAAATCCAAGTATTCAGTGTTTCCTCCAGAGTTTTCTTCTTGTCAAGGTGGAAAAGTCTCTGTGCTGTTTGCAGTTAGACCAAGATGGGACACTAAAACTCTCCACTGAATACCAGAGTGGTTAGTATTATTATTAGTTAAATTATTTCAGGTCTTTAGCAGGTGTAAATCTGAAATAAAAAGAGAAGCCGGAGACGAGGGGGATGAAAAAAAAAAAGCTGATTACCAACAGAGAAAGAGTGGATAAAGAGAAGGGAGAAGCAGTCACAGTTGAAGGAGGAGAAGAAGAAGAAGAAGAATGAAAATATGTTGAAATAGTGCAGAAAGCGTTAGAAAAGAGGGGATGATGGGGGAAAAAACAACAGAGGGAAGCAGGAAGAGAGGAACAGATAAGAAGGAAGGAGGGAAAGTGACACCTGTCCTCAGATCAGTATCAGAGAGGAGAGGAGCATGACCTTCACTTCAATGTTGCTCTCTCTCTCTCTCTCTCTCTCTCTCTCTCTCTCTCTCTCTCTCTCTCTGTCTCTCTCTCTCTCTATCTATCTCTCTGTCTCTCTCTCTCTCTATCTCTCTCTCTATCTCTGTCTCACCGTCTCTCTCTCTCTCTCTCTGTCTCTCTATCTCCCACTCTCTATCTCCCATCTCTCATCTCTCTCTCTCTGTCTCTCTCTCTCTCTGTCTCTGTTTCTCTCTCTCTCTCCCTCTCTCTCTCTCTGTCTCTCTCTCTCTGTCTCTCTCTCTCTGTCTCTGTTTGTCTCTCTCTCTCCCTCTCTCTCTCCGTCTCTCTCTCTCTCTGTCTCTGTTTGTCTCTCTCTCTATCCCTCTCTCTCTCTCTGTCTCTCTCTCTCTCTGTCTCTGTTTGTCTGTCTCTCGCTCCTCTCTCTCTCTCTCTCTCTCTCTCTCTCTCTCTCTCTCTCTCTCTCTCTCTGTAATTATGAACAGTGAGCTAAATCTGCTATGTTTTTTTCTGGGTTTCTTGTTTCAGTGTGTTTTAAAACATGATGGCCAATAAAGAACGAAAATCAAAAGCTGACACTCTGATCCTTTGACTTTTTTCCACCTGGTTTTAGTTCAGTTTATTCAACAAAGACAAGAGGCAGGATTACTTTACCTTACATGAAGTCACAGACTTATTTCCATTGTGGCCCCTGATATCAGCAGCACAGATAACACAAGTGCATTTGGCTAGTCAATAAACAACAGTAATCAATACCACAGTAGCTACAAATTAAACAAATGCAAAAAAAAAATACAATAAGAACATTAAAAAGCTTAAAACGTCAAAACCAGTTCACACCATCATACAGGTGTTTTTTCAAGCAACCACTTCCTGACTTTTGTACTAAATCTAGATTAGTTGTACTTGTGATGTCATCATGCGAGCTGACTAAAGTAAGATCAAAGTAAGATCTCATTGCCTTACCTCATACCTGTCTAATGCGTGACATTCTGCCACTATTTTGACTATCTGGGAATATTTAGTTGTATTTATTGTCAGGTTCTGAGTGTGTTTGGTTTCAAAGGTCAAAGTATGACTAAGAGTTGTGTGTCATGTTGATGATCCAGGAAATGAAGCTTAGTATATTATATTATCTTACTGTGATGCTTGTTTTTGTGAATCTTTGAAGTTTGGATTGATTACATGGGGATGATACAATATTGACAAAATAATAAAAACATTTAAAAAAAAAAAAAGTTTGGGTTGATCCTGCATCGATAGGAGTGGAAAGAAAAATATTTCACTTTCACTTAGGTATGTCTGTGTCCAGCCCAACCCTGTGTGTGTGTGTGTGTGTGTGTGTGTGTGTGTGTGTGTGGTGTGTGTGGTGTGTGGTGTGTGTGGTGTGTGTGTGTGTGTGTGCACAACTGTGTTTTTGACCCCTATCTATCTGGTCTCTGAGTATTTTTCCACCTTCGTTAAATGTCAGAATGGAAACTAGCGACACATACACAAATATGGGGCCTTTAACGTTACAGATGAGGAGAGATACGGTGTGTGTGTGTATGTGTGTGTGTGTGTGTGTGT
>NW_027278829.1:0-2500 GCF_046629955.1 Centroberyx affinis | reverse complement strand
CCGTACAGGATTTCTGGGTAATGAAGTCCTTCAAACTTTCCAAAATTCAAATAGTTATATCTCGCTGCCAGTTGGGGATGCTAAAGTGCCTGGTTTCCAAGTGCAGCTTTAAAGGATAAGTTCACCTTTAAAGGTGCATTAAGGAAGATTTTTACTGTCCCATGGCACAAAATGACTGTTGATTGGGTTTTTGATAAATAATTGTCCTGTTATTTCTGTCTGTATTGTCCTGTCATCTCTTAGTTTCATGTTATGCATTTAGATTTTTTTGCGCTTTTGCTTATATTTCTGCTTTTAATTGCTTATGTTTAACACTTCTGTAAAAGAAGCCCATTTAGTTCACGATGTGCTTAAAGGATAAGACCGGTGTTTTTAATGCATTGCTTACCGTCAACAAATCCTATGAAAATACCAAAATCATCAATGCGTTTGCTCTCCTCCCGTTACTTTCTGACTTCCCGCGTACCGTTTTTAGCCGTCAACCCGGAAGTCATTGGCTCAAACTGTAAGCTAAAAACCTTTAAATTCAGCTCACAAAGACACAGTTTACATTTTAAAAATCGCTAACTGTTACCATGAAAAGTCAGACTGTTGTAGTTATTACAAATCAAATTCAAATGGGAACAAATTCTTCATTACACCGGGGACTATTTTCTGTGCTACGGAACTACTTTCCTGAGATGGAAAGTGTTTACAGTCGGCTTATTAAGTTGTTTGAGGAAAAAGTGGTCCGGCCCGGTGCATGGTGATGATGAAATATGCTGCAGAGCAGCAGCATGGCTCTGTGACGGGTTTTAATCGTTTTTTTAATACAATGGAGTTCTATGGCTGCTGGGACATGGCTGCACTGGGACCAGGATACATGGACCAGACTTGTTAGCAAAACAAAATCATTGCTGATTTTGTTATTTTCATAGGATTTGTTGACAGTAAGAAATGCAGCATTAAAAAACACCAGTCGCATCCTTTATTCATGTCAAACTTTAAACTATATAACTGTATAACACCAAAAGAAAGTATCACTACGTTTGCGTGCATGTGTGTGCATGTGCCTGCATGCATAAGTGTGTGTGTGTGTGTGTGTGTCTGTGTGTGACCATTTTTTAATAACTGTTGAGATTACCTTTTGGTATTTGTTTAATGCGTAGGATTAACCGACCACCTGGCACTCTGCGTCTGAGTCTCTCTCTCTCTCTCTCTCTCTCTCTCTCTCTCTCTCTCTCTCTCTCTCCCTCCCTCTCTCTCTCTCTCTCTCTCTCTCCCTCCCTCTCTCTCTCTCTCTCTCTCTCTCCCGCCCTCTCTCTCCCACTCTTCTTGTGGTTTTCCTCAGGTCTGTTCTGCTGCAGGCCAGAACACCACACACGCTGACGGTAACGTTATGCAAATATCAGCCTGCCATTTACAGCATCAGACCTGATCGAGCCCGACCACATACCGCGCCGCCTGGAGTTCAGTCCCCTGCCAGAGGGTCACTGGTTCAAATCCCCGGCTGCCTGCTGACTGAACCGGAAGCGCTCTCCCGTCCCGCAACAACTCCTGCTGATCTGCCCTGGAGCCAGACGCCCCAGTTTCTCCCAGGTGTTAGACCGTACAGCCCTACTCACATGGGATTAATGTTACCTGGAGATGTCCAGCGATTTGTAATCTTTCCGGAGATCTTCTGTGATTTTAATCCCGGGTGAATCTGCCATGTCTGTACTTTGTAAAGTAAATCCAGAGTAAATTTCCTCCCTTATTTGGTGAAAACAGAGTCCACTTGATAATATTACTCCTGTGCAAATCAATTACAGAGATTTCGTTCGATTTTCAATTTTGTTTTCTTCCTCCTGTTCTGGAAGTACGATTTCTATCTTCCTCCTGTCATTAAATATAGAGCCAGTAAAAAATCTATCCTACCGGTTAATTGCATTCACCTGTCCCGTCCCAGGTGTGACCCTGCATGCATTCAAGTGGTGTTGGATTTACGGTCTAAACGAGTTTCCGACCAGGAAGTGCCACATGAACACCTGATTCTGTAGGATGATCAAGTCGGAGAAATCAGGATTTGTTGCTGCAGCAGGAATTGGAAGAAGGAGAAATTTCATACAATAACACCAAAATCCTTCATAAGTATTGCACGGCATTACATTTCCGGTGGTATTTACATTCATAATACCCTGAAATAGCCGAAGAGTGCTTGCTAGCTAGGCTATCACTAGCTAGTGAACGCTAACTACTGGGATGGCTGAGTTGTGACGTATTCCCGACTCGGAGAAAAGTACGAGCCGACTACCTGAATGCAGCACAAGTCAGTCCCTGATGAATGAAAACCAGCAGACTCTGGTTTCTGGAGACCAGGACTGAGAACCACTGCTTCAGAGGAAGGTTTTGAATGTATTTCAGCACGAATCTTTTTTTAATTTGCTAAGAGTTGCTTTGCTAAATCAAGAAGTGCCCAACTGTAAAATCTCATTAATTACATGAGGTTCCCACATAATACTAGTCACATGTGAAAAGGGTT